>NC_056728.1:1471809348-1471832220 GCF_019279795.1 Protopterus annectens | reverse complement strand
ATTGGAGTTGCTTGACGAGACAATTGTAGCATTGTCTCAAGATACCCAGATTGACCAGCTGAACTGGAGACGATGCCAGTAATCTACCACTCGACATGCTAGAACAGTTTAAGGAGTGGTATACCTTTAAGGGAAATGGATATTCACAGGGTGGTAAGTACATGTAGTGCTTTACTTAGTACGAGAGTGCTTACTTAGTAGAGAAGTCTTGAGAACAAGTGCTAGGCTTATACTACAATGAGTAGTCTGGTTATACTAAGAGTAGAGCTCTTAAGGGAAAATTTGAAGAGCAGACTTGGCGGAGCCAGAAAAAGTTTAACCTTGTTTAACCGGTGCTTATGCTATGCGACTGCGCAAAGCCAGGCAAACGCTGGATTTTAAACAGTGAACTACAAAAGAGCTAGAAATGGTCCTAAACAACCAATTACTACAGCTACTTGTGCTGAGGTCACTTCCCCAAGGACAGGTAGGCTGCTCAAGGCTCGCCACTCCCACTGGTGGGCAAAGAAACTTCCTTCTATCCAAGTAAGGTAATGGGCAACACAGGAACTACACCACAGCCCAGAATACAGCAATGCCTGTAAACTGGTCTAAACTAGTCGAGGAAGGCGGGAATAGAAGGATTATTTTTTTTTGTTTTTTTGGTAGAAACACACAGAAAATGCAGAAACAGTGATAAATTAGTTACACAGGCTAGCACACTTTAGTGGGCAGCCTCCACAGTTAAATTAAACAAACAAACAAGCAAACTTTCGATCAAATTCGACTAAAATGTATCTTTAAGTGCAGATTTTAAAATAATGCAGCAATCAGTTAAAAAACAGTTCAGGCTAGTTCAAGATAAGCTACAGAAGCTATTTCAAGTGAAAAGAAAGCAAAGATACTTAAATCCAGAAGGTAGTCGCTTTTCTGAGTTCCCTGCTGCTAGGACAACTCTGTAAACCCACGTGGAGCTTGTCTGAGCAGTATAGCCAGAAAAAATGCCAGAGGCGGATTTTAAACAGTGAACTACAAAAGAGCTAGAAATGGTCCCAAACAACCAATTACTACAGCTTCTTGTGCTGAGGTCACTTCCCCCAAGGACAGGTAGGCTGCTCAAGGCCCCCACCCCACTGGTGAGCAAAGAAACTTCCTTCTATCCAAGTAAGGTAATGGACAACACAGGAACTACACCACAGCCCAGAATACAGCAATGCCTGTAAACTGGTCTAAACTAGTCGAGGAAGGCGGGAAAACAAGGATTATTTTTTGTTTTTGTATGTAGGGGACTACCACCTATGTGATAGTCCACGGGTGATTAGTGTAATCCAAAGGGGATGTCTATGCACCTTGTGGCATGCAGCTTGAGGCCATGTTATTGACACCAGGTATCCGTCCCAGTGACACCCTTATGGAGGGTGTCTGTATCAGCTGGGGAATCAATCATGGCCTCTAGTTTGCGGTTGTCTGCAAACCTTTACAGCCTAAGTCCTCCTGTGCTAGCCTGTACCTCAGAGAAGCATATACCGAACATGAGGGGCCCTATGACCGAGCCCTGGGGGATGCCAATTGTAACTGATTTACAGTAGGACCTAGGGTATGCTACCCTCACTGTGTGGGTTCTGTCCGTTTGCCACTTTGCATAACATCTCGTGATGTAGGGGTTAATGTGCAGGAGGATGTGTATGTAGATAATACCAGAATAGGGAACGGTGTTGAAAGCCTTTGAGAGGTCAAGGTAGGCTGTGTGGACCACCTTACCCTCATCTAATGCCTTGATAACTGTCTCAAAGGAGTCCACCAGGTTTAGGAGGCATGGTCTGGCCCTAACAAATCCAAACTGGGTGGGATCAAAGGTTTGGAGGCCACCAATGTCTCTGAATGAGATCCATGATGATGTGCTCCATAGCCTTGCAGAACAGTCTAGTCAGGCGTATAGGGCAATAGTTCCCCTGGTCCATTGTGGCGCCACCTTTTTGGAGTGGGATAACTATTGATGTGTGTCATTCAGGGGCCACAATGTCTGATGCAAGGCTATTATTGAATATGGTGCCTAAGTGTGGAGCCAGTCCGTTCTGAAGTTCGTGGAAATCACAGCCTGGGATGTTGTATGGTCACATGGATGCTGTGTTCCTGGATTTAGAGAGTGCAGCTTTGAGCTGCGTAGTTGTAAAAGCAGGGACTCTGCATCATTCCTGTATAGATATGGGCCCTTTAGGGTGTGAGAGGGTGTAAAGTTAGCACTGACCCTATCTGCCAGGATGTTGCCAATATCCGTTGGTTCTGTAATGTTCATGCCTTACTGCTGTATGTCAGAGCAGATGTGGGTATCGCCATCGAGAGTAGTGACATACCTCTAGAACACTTTGTGGTAGTCCTTGGAATTAGTCACGGTTATGTTTACGTAGCTAGCTTTGAAGGATGTGATAAGGGATCTCAGATTCTTACTGAGGCTGACCAGGGAGCTCCTCCACTCATGGGATTGCACTCTAATTTGCAACAGTCTCCTCCTTCTGTTGTACATTATGTCCATGGCAGTGGACCACCAGAGTGGCTTCCTTTTTCTGCAGGGTAGCGTTATGGTTCTGTTTGGGATAGCATGATCCATGCAGTCGTGTAAGTGCGGATTAAGTGCAGTTGTGTATGATTCAGCGGTTGTAACTGTATTGTCCATCTGCATGGGTGTCATGACATTTACTACTGCTGTCATAAGAAGCCTGAAGTTGGCTTTGTAGAAATATTGTACTGTGGTTTCCATAAAGGATGTGGTGCCGGGATGTGGATAACAAGGGTGATTTGCTTACGTTTGATCTGACCAATGAGGAGATAACCCCTAGTGTGGAACACCAGTCACACATGCTTGTAATGACCAGGTCTAGGATATTGTTGCCCCTGGTGGTGGTGTGGATAGGTTGATCGAGGTGATTGGAGTTTATGAATCCCATAAAGCGTTGGCCTAATGTGTCGGTACATGAGTAGGTATCCCAGTTAATGGTGGGGTAGTGTCAGTCGCACATTAGTAGTGTGTCTGGTTGAACCCTAATTCCCAGTACACTAAGAAGAGAGGACCGTTAACTGTGGGGTATGGTGGGGGATCTGTAGCAAGTTACAATTTGTATAGCAGTTATGGCCAGAGTTAGTTGCACTTGGATAACCTCTGATGCATTGTGCTAAGCAACTAGCCTGGAGATGTGGATATCCTTAGGAAATATGGACACACCTCTGCCGTGGGTGTTCCGGTCCTGGTTACATGACTGAAAGGTGTGGTATGAGTAATAGCCTGGTAGTGAGGGGTGCTCTCAGGAGCCTAGAAGCAGGTCCCAGTCACTGCACAGATATCAAAGTGGCATTACCCTCAGGTTTTGCTTGCCTGTTCCTGTCATGGTGGTGAATATGTTATTTTAATTGTGCCTAAAACAGGCACTATAGGAGCAGCAAGAGCCTTAGCCATTATCCGGAATCCCAGAACTGACAGGTGCAGGCCATCTGTGCCAAAGCATCGTGTTCTGTCGACCATGTCATTCAAAGCAGATAGATAATGGATACCCTTGGAATGACACCAAAAGCATAGCCAATTATTGAAGAAATCATTTTGTCCTTGTAATGCATTATCAGTCTGAATGATGGCAGAATGCTACTCAGGGCTAGGGCAATACTTGCCTGGGTTACAAGATCGGAGAGCTATTCCATGTCTCTTTAAATGTAGTCCAGGAAGGTACATCTCAGGGCATTCACACTAACATGGACAATGACACAGTCATATTGTACCTGTTGAGGAGTGACCAGAATGCATAGGTTATGTTGCAGATCCTGTTACCCGACAGAGAGCTGACAGTAACTATCTCCTTATGTAGCCTGGTGAGTGGGACATCAGTGTGACCACCTATAGAGTCACCTATGACTAGTGTGTTGGGTACGTTATTTTGCCATATTGGCTGTGGTTGAAAGGCACACTGAGTCTGTGGGCTATAAGTCATTGGTGTTGTGTTGGGGGATGGCGGCTGCCTGCGTTTCTGCTTTGGAGTTCTCTGTTGCCTAGACAGAGTAGTATTGAGAGGCTCCACAAATGTTGTTGTGTTACTATGTCTGGCCTGTTGTGGTGGAGATTTAGTGAGACTATGTGACGAGTGTGGTGTGGTGCAAATGTTTAACTTCCCCACATGATTGTCAAGTTCAGTCTGGGTTGGAGAGAGCTTTACCTCCAGTATGGCTAGATATGTGCATCTCCCACAGGTTGTAGTGTTGAATGTTAGGAGGAGTATTGACTGTGTACACGAGACAATTTCTATATTGCCTCAAGATGCCCATATTCATCATATAGACAGGTGAGAACACTGGGAACTGACACTTGGACATGCCTGAATATATAACTATTTCCCTCTAGATAGGTGAGGAAAGTGTGTACAAGAGCTGTTTTACTCTAAGCAAGCGGGAAATGCAAGTACAAACAGTGTTTACCTGTAGGTAATGAGGAGAACTGAGTGCTATAGTAATTAGTAGCTCATGTAGTGCTTACATGTTCTGAACAAGTGCTGAGCATGAATAAGCAATACAGATAGGGTGTTGGAAAACATAAACACACTGCCCCCCAACAGGTACACAATAATATATCCATGTACACTACAGAGCCCCTGTAACCATAACTATGATGGTACAAGGTGCACTCAGGCTGCATGGGACCTGTCCACATCCCTGGTTGTACCATACACATATGGCAAAACAGTTTGCTCTACACATACACGTCATGTAAAACATAGCTTCATGTCAGTCTGTGAAAACACTGAATGGTGCACACCAACAGTTATCAAAAACCACAAAGTGGAGACACCACTCATAATGGGAGGCACTGCACTACTATCCTGCTGAGTCAGGTATGAAAGGCCATGAACCTTAATCAACATATATGTTGTCAGCAGTACAGATGCAGATGACAGTAAGGATGATTTCACACTTCATATCATACCTGTGACAGGTCATAGGACATCATCACCCATACTGTTTCACCTACACTCAGTGTACTAGATGTACATTTGTACATCACAGGAGTGCTCTGCCAGTGGACTGTTGACAGAACCAACACTAAAGAAGGTGTCTGATTAATATGTGCATATCACACCAGTGCCAGCTATAGTAAGACAGGGTTAATTTTTTGTACTCCCCCTCATCGTAGACCATACCACACAGACAAATGGGAGGCATCTGCCTATGTAAGTATGTGAATGGCTATGACCTAGGAGCAATAGCTGACTCAGTGATGTGGACAACACACAGAAGGGGCTTTGTGGGTGAGGTGTGTGACATATGTGCACAATCTGACAGCCGCATATTGCATTGTCACCGCTAGGTTAATAACCCTGTACCCATGAACTACTACCTAGGCAGCGGTCAACATAATGGACACTGTGTGTAAGGGATGCTGCTGTGCAGTTTTCCTCCCTGAGATAGTGACATCACCAAGCCTTTTAGGTAGTCATAAGTGGCAACCCTAGTCATGACAGGGTGCCATCCATGAATACAGAGATCATTGTTCAGCCATACTCATCACTCAAGTGACTTATATCGGATCACATATCACCTTTAAGGGGTATTGGCCATGTTTGTATGACCGACACCAGCCTTCACAATCCTCATCTCCACTATAAAGCATGATGCCTACCCTGCATACATCCAGAACAAGAAAAAAGCCAGCAATGGTAGATGGTGAACAGTCCCAAAGTTTATTGGAACCAAAACATCAGAAAATCCATACCGGTTTCGGCTTCACATAGCCTTCTTCAGTGGATAACCAACCCAACACTGTGATGTTGGACATGCTACATGTACATATCCTGATCTCAAATACATACGTCATGGACATCCACCTTCCTAGTACAAGGATTGCCACAAGCTGGACAGATCCCTGTGCCATACATGTTACATACTCCTTCCATACTATGCATCCCTGTCCAGCAAAGCTGCACATTTCATCTCTGTCAGACATGGTGTGATGACCACATGGTAGATGTATCATTAACCACGTGGATCAGTTATGTGGCACTGCTTCACCTGGCGCTGGAAACACAGCTGTCGGCTACAGCTAGGTAACCTTACATCCTAGGCTCATACATGGCCTAGGGCATACAGACTACTAGATTACCTTGGCCGTACATGCTGTAGTTGATAACCATCCCTGCAAATACCATCAGGCTAACCATATGTATCACATGTGCAACCCAGGCGATACATGTCAGGATGTTGAACTGCTGTACAGTGCCGTGTAGATGTATATGGCAAAACACATGCATGTAAACCCTTCCATGTGCATGTCTGCAGTGTCACAGGTCATGTCCATTAAGGCAGTGTAAGAGTTTATATGTGACATATACACAGCATCAAGATCGACAGCATTAATGTGGACACATCCAGGCATGTGCTAATAGGTAGGAACACCAGTACAGGCAAACAGACATGCCCACATCAAGACAGCATCCACATGGAGTATGAGCAATGTAATCAGGTGACACACACATATATGGTGATAATATCCAATCCCCATTGAGTGTCACATGTGTGTGACACAAACATGTCAGTGGTGTCAGTGCCATGAAGATTTGCAAAGACAACTATTTATACGTAATAAATGTGATACACATGCATGTGCAGCTGTATCTCTATGCATCTCTGAGATACTGTGACCTGCCTCCATCATTATGTCTTCCAGGTATGCCACAAGCAAGGCTACCGGCCTATACATGCTTGGAGGATGAGGCCCTCATACCTTACCTCCAAGACAACTATGATGTCCTGTTTAGCCATGTACCACAGGATGCACAGCAGCGGGATGACCTGTGGCAGGAACTTTGCAGGAGGGTTAATGATGTGGGTGGCCATAACTGCACATACCAGCAGGTGCACAGACACTGTACAGACCTAATCAGATGGGCGAAACAGTGTGTGAATGCAATCGCCAGGGAAAAAGGTGCAACAGGTGGTGGGCCACCAACCCAGCCCCTACTCACACGTACTGAGGAGCTACTGTCCAACCTGGGGACACAGGCAGAACAGCATCCACAAGCCTTAGCTGACATCGTGAAGGTGGGTGTTTTTCAACCACCGAGCCTGGAGTTGCCTGGTAAGTCACTACTGCACACATAACTATTATATCCCATATAGTTGCATGTGCCACTGTACAATATGTAATGTAATATCATATGCAAGGCATGTATACACACATGCCGCATACTATGGTATGCTACTCTGTGTATGCACACATGTGCATACTTCATAGAATATCCTATTGTACTGGCAAATGTGTTAACATGCACATTGCACCCTGTAGCTATCATACAGGCATGGATAATGATCATACTGCTGTGTCACCCCTATATAGGTACCTGTGGCATTCCACTAAGACAGCAGCCCATTGCAGGTGAGACAGTTATAAGTATCAGGCATGTTAATGCACAGATCTATTCACCATGTGGCCATTTAACACATGTACACATAATGTATGGTCCTGTCACAATATACAGGTCGCATCTGCAATTCATCACAAAGGCTTCCCATGTGCAATACTTACAAACTATGTGAAACACCGACATGAAACCTCACAAACTGTCATTGCTAGATGTGTGGACAGCTCTGCATACTACAGTGGAGGTGTTGTTCAATGTAGGAACATGTACTACACATCAAAATTACACATGTGGGGTACATAAACAGTACTACACAGTGAGCTGGAGTATGAACAGCCCACAGGATTCACCAGTGTAGACTATGCCCCTGCTATGAGTGCACACATTGTGATGTGCCATCTGGCATGTCCATGAAATGTAGTGGCCCAGCTGCAGCATTGTCTCACTATCCCATAAAACATACCCCACATACCAAACATACAACCCTTTGTCTGCATAACCCTGTGGACAGTGGAGTATGTGACATCTATGGGTGTATGTCATATGGGACAACACAGACATGTGAGATAGATGACCATCACAACCAATTGGCCAACACATGTTCACACATGGCCATGGAGGATGGCCAGAGACATGTAGCAACACAAAGTGGATGTGATGTGTTTGTATGTACACCCTGTTGTACATTGGCTCCACATGGTCCAACTATAGCCTTTGCTGAATGGTTATATTGCAGATGTGGAACACTAGACATCCTACAGGCCTGTGCACAGCTTGTGGAGGCGAAACATCATTCGACTACATAAGATGTGTTGAACATCATGACTGTGTCATAGCATGACAGTAGTCACCTGTACAGCATCCACATACATACACAGACAACCACATCAGGCCACAGATACAGTACATTTCCCTTGCTGATGTTGGAAATCACTGTCAGCCATGCACCTTGTGTGTGTGGTACACAAATGTCATGTGGGACATGGTGTATTGACAAGTCTGCCATGTGTTGACATGGTTGCCAGGCAGCTAAAATATGTTTGCAGATGTGCAGGGGTGTCATCTGTATGGCCGTCGGTGACCTGTGTCACACATTCCACATCATGGTTTAGTGTGTATACACCTCAGCGACGTGGGTCACAATCCACAGTATATATGTATTTTTATGCACACAGTCATGGCTATGCACTGTGTCTGTACTTCACACTGTATAGCAATATAGACACCTCATAATACCCTGTAATGGTCATGCACATTTGCTAAATGTGCATTTTATCTGTAGGGTGGACAGACAACACTGCAATGTGACACCAATATCACACTGTATATGTGACAGGACACCATTGTGTTAAACATGTATGCATGTCAATGCACACGTCAGCAGATTACATGTCATACTACATGCTAATGTCAAGGTCATATGCCACACGTCAGCCATGTGTACTGTTAACCTGTGCTGGTCCACACGGTGTAACACAGGGATGCATGCTTACTACCATGATTGTGTGAAATGCATGGCTTCTGCTATGACACATGCATGCTGTTGTGTGCAACCCAGGGATGTGTGATAACTACCACTATTATTGTCTGAGCTGCATGCCATCTGCTGTATCACATGCATGTTGCATGCCTTCTGTCATATCACATGCATGTTGTGTGTCTGTGTGTGTCTGTGTGTGTCTGTATTGTAATGTAGAGTCTTTGTCTGCCCTCACAGGTGATACAGGTGTGTTACCTTCCTGCAGTCCATCTGATGTTAGTGTCCCCACAGACTCTAGCAGTGATGATGAACATATGCTTGAGGCACAGGCAGGGTTGTCAGGGGCTGAATATGTACCATTGGTTGCCATTCCACCTATATCCCCCTCATCCTCGCACACAGATCTCATGCCACCACATACCCCATCACCAGTGGCCATAGAGGAAGGACAGTTGGCATGTGGTAGCTTGGAACAGGAAAGTGTGGTGGCTATGGAAGGTGTGGATTCACACCATGGTGTCAGGCAACTGACTGAAGATGGCTCACACAGGCATGTGGCCAGTGCTGCTCATAGGAGGACCTCTGGCTGACATGTCCCTGCAGGACAGAGCGCAGCAGCTGGTGTCACCAGACATCTGTTTCAGGCCGTAATGGTGGCACAGGCATGTGCTGAATGGCAGAACAGAGAAGGGCAGAGGCTTCAGAGGGCTGCTATCTGTACTTTAAACAACAACATCCAGGCAATGGCAAATGCTCAACAGCAGATTGCTGAGGTTTTGGACAGACAATTGGGTGACATGGTTGGAATCCTTGACCGTGGCATGACAATCTGTGAGCGTGAGCTGTCTATGCTGGAACATCTGGTAGGAGTGAGGTGTAGGGCACATGGATGTAGGCCAGCTATGTCACCTGGTGCAGGTCTACGTGAATGAGCTACCTCACATGGTCGCTCCCATAGTGACGGTAGCAGCAGCAGTGTAGCTGGTGCTGCACTGATCACACCAGGACACAGAAGGGCACATGCACGTGGCCCTGGATGGTCCCAATAGGGACACGGTTCCAGTGGACATGTGTCATCTGACAGTACTCAATCTGCACCTCTGCCTGGTAGTGCCCGTGCAACCCCTGGCAGGCACAGGTCACGTGGCCATGGCCGGACACCGTGAGCTGTAAAACCTGATCTGTACAGTCTGGAGCTGTCAATAATACCCCTGTGTAGGCCAGACACATGGCAGAACTGTGTGCACACATACACACACACAGCAGAAACATCTGTAGGGCACCGCAACACACACATGCATAACAACCACATATGGCCATTTAGATCACAGGCCCTAACCCACACACATGATGTCATCCACTGGTGCAGCCTAGGTCCCTGGCAAACATTATCACCCTGTGCATATGATGATGCCTGTGCCGCATCTCTGTCATCCACACCATTGGTGCAGGGACATGCTCATATGGTCTGATGCACAGGGTGAACAGAATAGGGAAATAAGTGTAGATTACAATTGTTATGTACTGTTGACATGCAGCAGACATGCCATGTAGTACAGGTTTAGAATGCATTGTTTTCTGTTCACAGTATGTGTCTTGGTAACAACAGTAACAACATGTTGGTCATGATGTCCTGCTTCCCTCCTTCAGGCCTAATTGCATGTGCAGTTGAGTGTCAGTGTTTGCAGTTAGTTTCCCATGTGTAAATGTGGACTACTCACAGGTATGTATAGCAATACCAGCATGTTATTCATAGCCTCAACCTCACTGTTAGAAAGGCTGACATTCCAAAGATGTCTACACATCTACTGATCCAGAAGCATGGGAGGTGTGTATTAAGCTACAGTGGCTAGAGACGTGACATCCATACCTGGTGACATCACAGGTGCAGTTACATGGGGTGGGGAGTTTACATAGCAGTCTAGCTGATGACAAGGGTAGAGGCCATTTGATAGCGGGATGCCTCACTGTGTAGCAGTAATACACATTCACATTACAGGATGCGAACACACAACTACACACACACACACACACACACACACACACACACACACACACACACACAGACAGGTATTCGCACACATGTATTCAGACACACAGTAAAACGCCCACACTCATGGGGTCAATGACACTGCAACACACACACACACACACACACACACACACACACACACACACACACACACACTTGATAGTGTTGAGGTGAGGACCCCTGCATATGTGGTAATCACCATTACAGTATTGTGCACCTACATGACGTGACACAGAAAATACACATGTACAGGTAGTCAGTAATGTCTAAGATCAACGGCATCAACAGGGTAGTAAATTGCCTCACCTGGAGGGGTTAGGGGACCTATCTGTTCACTATGGTAACATACATCCTCACTCCATGGACCAGACAGCCATACATACATACACACACACACACTGTGGAATCCATAATTGAATGTACCTAGGTCATGCACATACAGATAGCACACATGTGTGTGATATACACCCCACCCCTGCCTATGTCTTGCTTTCTACAATGCAGTATGTACAGATCTCAACAGTGTACAGGAGAGTGAGTAACAATTGGGATGTATTCCCCACCATACGTGACATATATGGAGACACAAGCAAATACACATGGCAGTACTGTGAATCAAACACCTGCTATCTTATGATACATATGACAGACATGCAGCAGTATTGCCCGCATTACAATGTGTACCGACGCTACTTGTGACAACTGTGCTGATATATGCACACGGGAGGTCTTAAGTGTTACAGGTTTCAAGTGATTTACAGTCAGTGACACCCTGATTGCTTTGTAGGTTGTATGCGTTCCCCTTCAGTTAACAAAACCATAGCTTAGTGTTTGCACATGTTATTGTAGGACTGCTTGTGACACACCTGTGAGCTGTCCTCAGCAAACATCCATCTGCAAAGATACCCCACCACTTAGTAATGTCCACACATCCATCCATACCTGATGTACATCTTACCATACTGCCAGCATATCAAAATATACAGTTGGCAATGATGGGGCTGCATTGCAACTGCATATTGTAGTAAGACACACGTCACCTGCAAACATCAGCTACTGTACACGCATGGTAGCTGAACGCTCACCAATACATGTACATGTCTGTAGGCCCTACATTCCTGTCATTTTGTCATGTTTGTAGGCATTGCAATTGGTGAACATGTGTGATGACATACATGACACATGGACCATTGTATGATATGATAGTTGTTATGGGTAACCAGTACAGTGGGAATGTTAACTCAGTCAACATTGATATCACACCTTATGTACTGTTAGCATTCAACAGCCATGGACCTACCTTCCATTTGCATGTGTGTAATTGCTGTAGCCACCTGTCTGCACAAAGGACAGCAACAGCTATGCTATATACATATGTGTTGTGTGCATGTGTGTGTGTGTGACATGTACATAGCCACAGCAGGTACATGTATGTCATATCCAAACATGCGGGTGTTTACTGGTGTATAGCAACAGTCATCTGTTACCGCTGTATTTGACCCAGGGCCCCTGTCATATGTACAGCTGACCTGGTTATGAACAGTGGTATCACTGCATTGCTTAACACATGATGCAACTGTGTCAGTACATGGGTAGTCTGCACAGTTGATGTAGAGCTAGGTACAGTCCACTGGTCATGGGTCACATGGTGTTGTACTATTATATGTCCTACCACATGTCTGGATGTGTGTTGCTGGTCCAAGGACATGGTGATGTCTGAGGGCTACATCCTAGAATGCGGCTTTTGACACTGTGATCTGCACCTGACACATCTGTGATGCTTTTTGATGGTGTACTGGTCAGTACATGTGAGTGGCCTTCATGTACGTGGGGACACCACCACCTGGAGCGGTCCGTACCTGTGTTATGGCCCACATGTCTGGTTCCGAGGTATAGGGTGGTAGTGCTATTGTGCACAACTGAGCCTTCAGCCAGGTGTTCCTCACTGCACAGATGTCAGTATTCCCCATTGTTGGATCTACATTGGGCAGCTGGGATTATGAACGCTACACATCTAGCACTGTTTAGCATACACGTACAATGCAGTTGTCCTCTAGGTGTCAGAGTGTTAACCTGGTCTCAGGACATTCGACTATGAATGGCACTATATGTGCAAAGTAGCCACTCCTGGCAGGACATCACCACGGGTGGTAGTAGTGTGCCAGGTATAGACTGGTACATCTAAGGTGACGGACAGCAGCAGACGTTGTGTAGAAGACCGGTGTCAGATATATGTAGTGCAGCGTTCCTGCTAACAATGACAACTGTGGACACCAGAGTCCATTCCAATGTGTTGTTCATGTCTAAGTGTAATAGCATGGCCACTGTGCCCGTCCGTGTTTAGAATCAGAGTGCATACAAACCAGCCCTGTGCTACTAAGTGTGTGAGCATGCCCAGTATAACATTGTGTAGATAAACACATAGTGCATTCCAAATGGCAATGTGCTACTAAGTGTGTGAGCATGCCCAGTATAACATTGTGTAGATGGACACATAGTGCATTCCAAATGGCCATGTGCTACTAAGTGTGTGAGCATTCCCAGTGACACCTTGTGTCGGTTATGTGCCTCTATGTGTATGGGCATGGCCACTGTAACCCTGTATAAGCGATAGTAGTCGTCCAGTCAACAGATGGCCATACTCCACTTCAGGATGGATTCCTAGATTGAACACATAGGTTCACAGGTATGTACATCATAACTGCCAACATCCATGTCAATGTCTGCATTCCTAGAAGGTCATATTGACAGTCTTGAAAGGTGTAGTGTCTGTGGCACGGCTCGTATCTATGTAGTATTGTAATAGTGGTCTGTAGATAGGCAGTTGTCCTGATCCCACCACTGGCGTGCGTGTTTGTCTCCGTCTGCCTGGGGACAAAAATATGCTTTTAGACTGCTCACACTCCATACAAACCCTATCGCTGTCTTTCCCAATGCCAATGATGTCACCCACCTAGAAGTACACCTCTGGGAGTGCTGTCTCCCAGTAATCTTGGTAGTGCGCTCTGTCACTGCGTAATGATGTAGTGTGATAAGGTAGTTCAGTGTTCTAATCCCAGTTATGCCAACTGTGTGTGTGTGTCTCCGTCTGCCTGGGGACAGAAATATGCTTTTAGTCTGCTCACACTCCATACAATCCCTATCGCCGTCTTTGCCAATGCTGATGATTTCACCCACCTAGAAGTACACCTCTGGGAGTGCTGTACCCCAGTAATCCCGGTAGCGCATTCTGTAACTGCGTAATGCTGTAGTGTAATAAGGTAGTTAGGTTAGTGTTCTAATCCCAGCCATGACAACTGTGTGTGTGTGTGTGTCTCTCTATCTGCCTGGGGACAGAAATATGCTTTTAGACTGCTCACACTCCATATAATCCCTATTGCCGTCTTTGCCAATGCTGATGATGTCACCCACCTAAAAGTACACCTCTGGGAGTACTGTGTCCCACTAATCTTAGTAGCATGTTCTGTAACAGCGCAATGCTGTAGTGTGATAAGGTAGGGTCAGTGTTCTAATCCCAGCCATGCCAACTGTGTGTCTCCATCTGCCTGAGGGCAGAAATATGCTTTTAGACTGCTCACACTCCATACAATCCTTATCGCCGTCTTTGCCAATGCTGATGATGTCACCCACCGAAAAGTACACCTCTGAGAGTGCTGTGTCCCAGTAATCTCGGTAGTGCGTTCTATAACTGTGTAATGCTGCAGTGTAATAAGGTAGTCAGGTCAGTGTTCTAATCCCACCCATGCCAACTGTGTGTCTCCATCTGCCTGAGGGCAGAAATATGCTTTTAGACTGCTCACACTCCATACAATCCCTATCGCCATCTTTGCCAATGCTGATGATGTCACCCACCTAGAAGTACACCTCTGGGAGTGCTGTGTCCCAGAAATCTCGATAACACATTCTGTAACTGCGTAATGCTGTAGTGTGATAGAATAGACAGGTAGGTGTTCTATTCCAAGGCATGACAGGTGTGTGTGTTTGGTAGTCGTATCCTATGTGTTGGTGTCTGTGAGTGGCTAGCTACTGGATGTGTTGAGGAACATGTTTTGTTGTTTTCCTATATAGTGGCCATAAATGTCACAATTGTCCAAGAGACTGGGTTGGCAAGACATACCCATACATTTGGCAATAGGTCTGGTGAGTAATATCAGCAGCCCTAATCTTACCCTGAATACAGTCTGAACCCGTGTGATGCATAGAAACACACTTGCCTTGATATTAACACCAGTACATAATGCAGGAGGCGCATGTGGTTTTCTTTTCATTCTTGTCTAATGCTTTGATGTCACGTGGTTCGCTGTTGAGATATATATTCTATATCTATGTATGTGTGTGCATATGTATATGTATATATATATATATATATATATATATATATATATATATATATATATATATACACATATATATGTGGACAGTAGCACACAGAAATCTACATGATGGAATACATGTCCTATACTGTTAAATGTCTGTGCTGGATGATCTGTAAGTGATAACCTCAGATGTATGAATATCTGCCATGGCTTAGTGGTAAAGCATATGGGAAGAACAAGGGACATTGAATACAGTGATAGTAAGGTGCTTTTAACCAGTTGTGTCCGGGTCTGCGCGACAGTAAGCAGTGGTTATTTTTGAGGAGGCTTAGTATGGGTCATGTCACTATGCATTAGAAGACAATACTATGCAAACAAGATGGAAAATAGTGAATCCCATTTACCCCAAGGTGTGATGCAGGTCCCAAAAGTGTATGTGTATAGATAGCCAGGTGCAGGACTCGAATATAGGTGAAATCATGGAGGGGAGGGTGTCAGGCATACTGTACGTGGATTGGAGCCCTGTGTCTCGGGATTGCTCCTAGCTTAGCATGCCTAAACTAGGGGTGTATCTATACCTGCCTAGTGCAATTGGGAGGGACAACAGCAGTAGGAGAGTAGTCAAGGTGAACAAGCTGGGAAAACAAGTGATATTTATCAGAATCAGCAGATTACAGGCCCAGCAGACCAGCCCAGCCCAGAACACTATGAAAAAGTGAGCAAGCACCTTCCCCTCGGATTTTTCCACACTCTACACCACCGGTGTATACATGCAGGGAAATTTTAACAAACAAGCCTACGAAATGAGAAGGGCTACAGCAGGCAACATAGACCAACATGTGCAAGAGGCTGAGGGTGGTGAGGATGTGAATGCTGCCGAACAACCCTCAGTGAGGAGACAGAGAAGACAGTACAGACCCAGGGTAACCTACCAAGGGCTACATGAGCTGGAGATAGTGGAGCACTATAGGGTGGACAGAGACCTCCTACAGCAGATTGTTGAGCTGTGCCGGCCACATCTGACACATCGAACGGGTCGAGGGGAACCCATCCCAGTGGATACCAAGGTATGTGTAGGCCTAGGTATACTAGGATACCAAGGTATGTGTAGGCCTAGGTATACTAGCCACAGGTACCTCCCAAAGCACAACTGGGGATATCATGGGGATCTCACAGGCATCAGCATCCAGGGTATTCCACCAATTCCTGTATGCCATGTCACCACATGCCAGTGAGCATGTACATTTCCTCAACACACGTGAGGTGCTGGCCAGCAATATGCATCTCTTCCACCAAATGGCAGACTACCCTGGGGTAGTGGGTGCTATAGCCTGCATGCACAAACACATCAAAGCACCACCTGGTGAGCAGGGTAGGGCCTACATTAACCGCAGGGGCATCCCCTCCATCAACTGCCAGGTCGTATGTGATGCCCAGGGCATTATACTGAATGTGTGTGCTGGCTGCACTGGAAGCTATGACAATTGCGATATATGGCATCTGACACAGCTGTACCACAGCTTTGCTAATATGGACATCCCCTACAGTCACCTAGTGGGGGATTCTGGGTAGCCACTGGAGCCATGGCTGATGACACCCATCAGAAATGCACACACACCTGAACAACAATGCCATAATGAGGCACACTCACAGGCCAGACATATAATAGAGCGTGTGTTTGGGATGCTCAGGTCACGGTTCCAGTGTCTGGACACATCCAGTGGAGCCTTGCATTATTCACCAGCTACATGCACCCAAATTGTTATGGTATGTGCTATGCTACACAATATGATCCTGCGGAAACAGCTGTAGCAGGAACAGCATGGGGCAGGGCCACACAGCCCCCCACCAATGCCAAGGCCTGTACAGGCACAGAGTGACTCAAGGAGGAACAACCTGAGCCAGACCCAATAGGCGGAAGGAGGCATGCCCAGTATGACCTGTCCTTGGCAAAGAGGCAATGCATAGCATAACATATGCACTGACACAGTAGGGACCCAGGGAATGTCACCCTCTCTGACTCGCACAGACAGTAAAAGGGATGCCAAACATGACACTACTTATGCTCAGCCATGTATAGGGTGTGCACTATGTGCATCCGACATAGGCAGCCCTCCAGCTCCATCCTTAGGTCTGGCACACCCTCAAGGAAAGTCAATCAACCTACTAATTGGCAGTTGTATTAGAATGTGTTGGTACCTGTAGCTATGGTATGGATGTGGGCATGCAAGGGAATTTGGTGGCCGAATGTTAAGGCAGCAGACAGTAGACATCCATAGTGGCACCATGACATCTGTAGCACATACGTGGGTCAGCATAATAGCCAGTAGTACACAGGGTGTCATAACCCACTGGCGGTAATGGGCTGAGCATCATGTGTGTACATACAGCCCACACAAGTCTCAACCAGCTGGACAGGTGTAGACCAACACAAACAAATGCTGAACTATGGCCTCTGAATGTGCCCTATGGGTAACTACTCCACAACCCCACACAGACAGACTACAGCAGGCCAGGCAGTTGGATGTGAGAGATGCAACTATATAGCCAAACTGGAGACTGAGCTCTCTCAATTCAGTACTGGCAAGACCAGTCAGGAGGAGAAGGTAACCACGCACACCACAAACCCAGTCTCACATAGAACTATCACAACAACAAACCAAACACATAAACACACAAAAACATACTCGGAGGCGCTGATTAAAAATCTACCAAAACAACAGAGGCCTCCAAAGCAGACACCCAAGCAACCACCACCTCAAGACATAGCACATGCAACACATAGTTCACAAAGTCAGTGTGCTAAACATTCACAGCCCTTAAGGCCAAACAACATGCCAGACACACTTGTAATAGGTGACTCCATAGTCAGACACACTGACGTCCCGCCCACCAGACTGAACAAGGAAAAGGTCACAGTAAGCTGCCTGTCGGGAGCTAGAATCCGCCACATAACACAAGCACTCAGGTCACTCCACAGCAAGTACAAATATGACTCAGTCATTGTACATGCCGGTGTGAACGACCTGAGACGTACCTCCCTGGACTACATGAAAAGAGACAGAGAGGAGCTCTCTGATTATGTAGCCCAGGCCGGTATGACCCTGACCCTGAGCAGCATCTTACCTCACCAAGAATGATGCCACAGTACAAAGACAAAATGATCAGTTTTAACAATTGGCTTAATTACTAGTGTCATTCTAAGGGGATCCAATGTCTGTCTGCTTGGGATGACATGCTTGACAAGCCACGCTGCTTCGCAAGGGATGGCTTGCACCTGTCACCCTGGGCTTCGGATATTGGCCAAGGCTCTTGCCACCCCATAGTGCCTTTTTTAGGCAAGGCTCAAATGACAAACCTACCTCCCTAAAAAACACAAGTGGAAAAAAACTAAGGGTAATGCTGCTCAATGCCAGAAGTCTAAACCTCAAGATGCATGCCCTCGAAGCCATCCTCAGTATGGAGAACATCGATGTCTGTGCAGTGACTGAAACCTGGTTCAAGGCTGCTGAGAGCACCCCAGCACTATCAGGTTTTACCTCATATCATGCTTTCCGGCCCCAAAACTTGGACCGAACCACAAAAGGAGGGGGAGTATCCATTTTCATCAAAGATACCCACACCTCCAGGTTAGTGGCAATGCACGAAGCATTGGAGACTATCCAGGTGCAACTAACCATAGGCAAAACTGCCTTACAGTTTGTAACATGCTACAGACCACCCTCTCAAACTCAGGAACCCCACACAGCCTTCCTGAAGACACTGGAGAGTATGAATGTCTCTCCAAATACCATCATTTTGGGAGACTTCAACTACCCAAACATAGACTGGGAACATTACTCAAGCCCCAACACCCTAGCCCAAAGGTTCCTAGAATTCATAAACTCAAATGCAATGGAACAACTAGTCACCATTCCCACAAGAGGATACAATATACTAGACCTGATCATCACAAACATGGGGACAAAATGCTCCACACGGAAGTATATCCTCTTTGGTAAGATCAGACCATAAATTAATCTCACTGGAAATCCACATCCCGCCCCCACCCCTGCAATAAAAGACCACAGTGAAGAATTTCTCAAAAGTAAACTTCACACTTCTTAAGACTGAAGTGGTATCCTTCAAGGCCCCTGGGCCAGTGGAAACCACAACCCACACTGCTGAATCCTTTGCAAATGCCTTCTATGGGCACCTTCAAGAATGCATGGATCATGCAATCCCAAATAAAACCAAGACCCATTCCCCAAAGGCAGGCACCGGTCTGGTGGACCCCAGCCATAAACAAACTTTACAACAGGAGGAGGAAGCTACTACATGACAGAGCAAAATCCCTAAAAGGAAGGCCTCTGATCAGTACTAGCAAAAACTACGATCACTCATAAAATCATCCAAGGCCAACTTTGAGAGAAAAATCGCAAAAGACACAAAAGACAATCACAAGGCCTTCTTTAGCTATGTTAGAAACCTGGGTGGAAACTCCCAGATATGCTCAGAGTTAGTCCAAAATGACACAAAATACACTGAACCCACTGATATTGCCAACATTCTGGCAGACAGGTTCAGTGCAAATTTCTCCTCCCTCCCCCAAAAAGGAGAAAGAACTATCCCAGCAGAGTGTAGCCACCCTAACATCCAAGATGCCCAGGTGAGAGCCGCCCTCTCTAAAGCTAAAACACAGCATCAATGGGACCGGATGGTGTCCCGGCTATGTGCTACATGAACTCCAAGAGGAACTAAACCCACACATAAGGCTGCTGTTTAATCTTAGCCTTACTACAGGATACGCACTCCAAAGAGTGGCATACAGCAACAGTGGTCCCACTTCACAAAGGCGGTGCTTCTACGGACCCTGAAATTACCGCCCCATAAGCTTGACGAGCCTGGTCTGCAAAGCTATGGAGAGGATCATTATGGAACTCATAAACAAAGACATTGGGGACCTACAGACATTGGATCCTACTCAATTTGGCTTTGTCAAGGGCAGATCCTGCCTTTTGAACTTGGTCGACTTTTTTGAAACAGTCACTAAGGCCATCGATGAGGGTAAGGCAGTTCACACAGCCTACCTTGACCTTGCAAAAGCCTTTGACACAATACCCCACTCAGACATCATAGACAAACTCACCAGCTTAAATGTAAACCCATATGTCACAAGATGGGTTGCAAACTGGTTCAAGGACAGAACCCACAGGGTCAGAGTTGCTGGAGCTATGTCAGACTCTAAGCCAGTCACAAGCGGTGTCCCACAGGGCTCAGTCCTGGGACCCCTCTTGTTCGGCATTTATTTTTCTGAGGTACAGGCAAACATAGGAGGATTGTGGCTGACAAAGTTCGCAGATGACTGCAAACTGGGCGCCATAATTGATACTCCAGCGGACACAAACATCCTTCAGAGAGGCCTCATAGAAATGGATAATTGGTGCCAGAGCCATGGCCTTAAGCTGAACGCCAAAAAATGTATAGTCATACCCTTTGGGAAAAACAAGGTACCGACAAATTACCACATAGGTGGTAATCCATTAAGTACGTAAGAGGTAATCAGGGACCTAGGGACCCAGGTTGACAGTAACCTCTCATTTGACACTCACATTGCCAAAGTGATTAGGAAGACCTTCTATATTGCCCACCTTATCATGAAGGGTTTCACATCTAGATCAAGAGAGGTCATTGTGCCCCTGTACTCTTCTCTTATTAGGCCAATGATTGAGTACAATGCCCCATTTGGGATGTATCTCACCCGACACCTGCAGCAGTTGGAAAGACCCCAAAAGTTCCTCACCAAGAGGATAAAGGGTCTTAAACATATGTCATATGCTGCCCGACTGAAAAAACTCCAGCTCTATTCAGTCGCATACCGCCTACTCAGAGGTGATCTGTGCCTGACGACAAGGCCATGTCCAATCCTGAATTAATGGACATGCTCCACCTCAGAAAATCCAAATCCATCAGAGCCACGAGAACAAGTGACTTAAACCTCAACACAGAAATAAATAGGACGTGCTGGAGGGACAGATTCATAACCCAGAGGCTCCCTACACTCTGGAACAGAATCCCAGTCCATGTTAGGCAGAGCCCCTCACTGACTCTATTCAAGAGAAATCTCAACGAGTGGATGGGAGATTGTAGGTTTACCCCGGGGGTCATCTCTGTGTCACTACTAGACAGAGGCATAGTAAACTAAACCCTAAAAGGGCGTAGTATTCTCATCCTAAGGGGTGGTGTAAGCCACATACACTCTGGCTAGGCTTATAAATGCCTTAGGGCAGATAGCCTAGTACGAACCTATGAACCTATGAACCTATGTAGGTTTTGAAGGCTAGGAAGTCAGAAACTAATATGTTGGTAATTAAGGCTAAGATCTGTAGTACACTGGTATGCCTCTAGCCAGCACAATAGGTAGGTCTACACACTGAAATGGAGTGCCTGACATACCAGTACAGTACTAGCAAATGTGTACATGTGTCAGGTGTGCACCCCATCCAACGTACATATATACCAACAGTCAGGTGTGCCCCCCGTCTCCTGTGTAGGAATGTAGATACAGTCGGGCGGCCCCCCCACTATGCAGAAATGTAGCAACAGTCAATGCCACATGACTGATGGATACCCTGTGGACACAGCATGCCATCTGTCAGTGTACAACACAAAGGTCAGCACCACATTACAGACTACCTAGACATGTAACACATGCGATACAGCTGGCTATACTGGCCATGCTCACACACTTGACGGTATGACGGCAATGTCAGTCGACAACATACTGAATGGTCACACTGGCCATGCTCACACACTTAAACACATGAAGGCCAGGTCTGCAAACACCAGTGGTCCAGACATATCTGATGGTACACTCCTATACTGCTGAATGACTGCACTGTATGATATGTTTGTGTTACTGTCCGTTGTCTATATATCTCCCATGGCGTATTGGTAATTCACATTAGCTGTGTGCGCAGGGTCCTGGTTCCAACCCTTGCAAAGGACATTCATTTGCTTGCAGGGCAGAACATGCCCATTGGATACGGATGGAGTAAGGCACATTAAAGCAGTTTGGAGCGGTTGTGCGTGGGTTTGCACGGTGTTAAGCACTGCTGACCTCTGGTTACAGCTTCTTACACTCGGTTAGCCTCTACATTGCTTTACCAGTGCAATACTCACATACTGGTCGCCAATCATGCTTACAGCCACTCGCTCACGCACTTGCACATGCACCAACATCATTGCTTTCATGTGTCACTCACACCCCTGGGTGGAAGCTATGACCACCATATTACCTTGTGATACCTATTACATCAGACTACATGACTACAGTATCGGGAATGGCTGCCCATTAGGCGACGGAATGGTGTTCAAATGTACGGCATCGGTGGCCTGTCCAGTGAATTAATCATTTTATTTGTGTGTTCCTCATACAATCTGCTCTCGTCTGGCTGATACATGGGTACTTATACTCTTCAGTACAGACAAGTAATTGGCTCTTGGGAGCCACATCCGTCTGCCGAGTCATGCTAGCGCATACCTATTATAGGTTTGCCACCTTGTAAATTGTCCAAGGTGGGGCTTTAGGGTTAACACTTGTCCCACTTTGCGAGGGACAGTCCTTCTTTAGGCAGTTGTGTCCTGTGGAAATAATCAAGACATAGCAAATGTCCTGATTACAGGACAATA
>NC_056728.1:1471291848-1471439348 GCF_019279795.1 Protopterus annectens | reverse complement strand
CCTCTACTGAGACCCATTCATAGTCCACTATGCCACGAGATGCTTCTTCAACCATGGAACCTGCGGATGTCTCTACCTTGGATGGGTCCGGAGCCACTGTGCAGGCACCGGCTTCTGAGGGTGTATTCAGGTCTACTGACTTGCATTTCAAACCAACGCCATCTTCTTCTTCAAGGCCTAAAACTCAACCCATGCCTAGAAAACCGGCATCCAAACCACATGGTCAGGCCCATATGCCTAAAAAACAAATGATAAGAATGGCTGAAGACCTTATTACTTTAATTAAGGGAAGCCAGCCTTCACCGTCTGAGACCTAGAACTAATTTTCCTTCTGATTCTTCTGATCAGGATTCTGGAATTTCTGTTTCTTCTGATTACCAGGATTTGCCCTTATCTACCTATGAGGATTCTGATGCAGAGGACTCCATTCCCTTGGCTTCCTCTCCAGAAGATTTTTCTTTTGGTGAAACCTTGCACACTCTTAGGAAACATTTCCTCTGGGAAAGCCAGGATTACTCTGAATTCAGAAAGAGGCTTAGGGAATTCTTACTCCTCCCTCAACACAGGCCTTTTGCTATCCCACCTGTCCTGGACATTGTAGATGATGCCTTCTTGGAATCTAGCCTGGCCCCAGACACTTTACCTCTGGCTCCCAAGAAACCTGACAGGTATTACAGAGTACCTGACTCTCACAAGTTCCTCTTCAAGACTCCTACTGTGGACCCAGAGACCATTTCCCAGGGCCCTAAAGGCATTCAGGCTACTACTGCCAAAAACCATACCCCCTCTGATAGAGATTCCAGGGCCTTGGACAGATGGGGTAAGAAGGAATACACTTCTGCTACTTTGGCCATTAGGGCCTTAAACTGCCAGTTTCATATGTTAAAGTATCAGCAGCATATTATGGGACTACTTAAACAGAAAATTATGTTGATTCCTGACTGTGCTGAAAATAAAGAATTACAGGATTTAATGCATTCTGCTGAACAAGTTGGTAAACATACTTTGCAATGTGGTTTTGACTCTTTAAAAGCATCTTGCAGGGCTGCTGTTACTGGGTCTGTGCTTAGAAGGCACGCTTGGCTTAAGGAGCAAAATTTGCCAGATCATGTTAAAGCTAAATTACTGGATGCTCCCTTAAACCAAGACCAACTGTTTGGCAACAAAGCAGAAGAAGCTCTTACAAAGTTGGAGGAAAAAGCTAAATCTATGCAAACTGTTAAAATTTTCCTGCAAGTACAGCCTCCCAGATTTAGTAGGCATTGGCCTTCTAAGAATTGGTCCTTTCCTGTCTCTTCCAGGCCTTTTCAGTCCAAACCCAGGAACAGCAGACCAACTAGGCTACAGTCTCAAAGTACTCACAGGCCTAAGCAGAGAGGGGCTCCCACTTCCAAAGTTGGAAGTAGTAAGACACCCCCTATGGAAAACTGTCACAATGACTTAACCTTAAACCTTCCAAGCCCTGCTCAACTGCCTGCTCCCTTAGGAGGAAAGCCTGCCCTGCATGCAAAAAACTGGGAACTCATTACCCAGGACAAATGGGTTTTAAATATTGTTTCCCAAGGATAAAAATTCCACTTCCACACCTTACCATCCCCAAATGGTTGGCCAGATCTACCCCCAAATCAGTGGGCAGAGGCTCAACAGTGGGTTCCCTCTCTTCTAAGTATCAGGGCTATTCAACCTGTCCAGTAGAAGAAAGGGGACAAGGTTTTTACTCAAGACATTTCCTGATACCCAGAAAAGACAGCTCCTGGGATCCTATCCTGGACCACTCTATTCTAAACACCTTTTTGGTAATCCCAAAATTCAAAATGCTAACACTTCATCAACTGCTTCCTATGCTAGGCAAAGATGCCTGGTTAGCAACCTTAGACTTAAAGGAAGCTTAACTGCACATTCCAATAAGGGAATCTTGCAGGAAATACCTACGCTTCAGAGCAGGCTCCATGCACTGTCAGTTCTCTGCACTTCCCTTTGGCTTATCTACTGTGCCCAGGGTATTCACAAAGTGCCTAGCTCCAGTCATTGCATTTTGCAAGCAAAGAAATATTCAGATATACTCATACATGGACGATTGTCTAATTCAGGCAGAAAGCCAGGACATGCTACTAAATCATCTGGCATTTGTAAAGAAACTTCTAACCTCGCTGGGGTACACCATAAACAAAAAGAAATCTCATCTAGTACCCTGCCAACAAATTGTATTCCTGGGAGCAAGTTTGAACACAGCTTCCCAGATGGCTTACCTCACGCCAAAGAAACAAGTTTATTTGACAGATTACTTCAATCTACTGGCCACAAAGACCTAGCTATCTGCAAGGAAAATCCTGCAAGCCCTGGGGTTCATGGCCTCTTGCATTCTACTAATTCCATATGCAAGACTGCATATGAGGAAACTATAATGGTATTTAAAATGCCTATGGTGTCAACATTCTCAGGACCTGGAATCAATGATTCCTATTATTCCTTCTATAAAGACAGAGTTCCTTTGTTGGGCAGAGGCCTGCTACCACAACAAGGGACTGCTATTCACTCTACCCCTTGCCTCCCAAACCCTAACAACAGATGCATCAGACTACACATGGGGGGGCTCACTTGGCAGGGCAGTGCATTCAGGGCAAATGGAACCCGAGTCAGATGCACCTGCATATCAGTCAAAAAGAAATGTTAGCTGTACAGAATTCCCTGACAGCCTTCAAGGACCACATTCTTCCAGGACAAGTATCGGTAAAGACAGACAACACCACTGTTATGTGGTATATAAACAAGCAGGGGGGAACCCACTTGTATCCTCTCTGCAGACTAGCCATGGCTCTGTGGAACACAGCCTTGAGCTACCAAGTGCACCTACAAGCTCAATTCCTGCAAGGCAAGCTAAATTTACTGGCAGATGACCTAAGTAGAAATCTCATGGACCCACACGAGTGGAAACTGGAACCAAAGATTTTCAACATTTTGAGAAACAAATGGGGGAACCTAGAGATAGACCTGTTTGCCTCCTCTCAAAACTACCAATTGGACAAATTCTGCACAAGGACTTCCCACAATCAAGCTTGGAAAGTGGATGCCCTGTACTTCACCTGGGAAAGCCTCTCAGTTTATGCCTTTCCCCCTCTGCCTCTCCTCTCAAACGTTCTGCTAAAGATCAAACAGGATAAACCAAGAACAATACTGATTGCACCAGACTGGCCACGCCAGCACTGGTACCCCCTCTTGCATAGTATGTCACTGCTGGAACCAACACACCTGCCTCAGACCCATTCCCTGCTGTCCCAGCAGGAGGCCAGATTCTGCACCCCCAGCTTCAAACCCTGAACCTTGCAGCCTGCCTAATTCCCTGAGCTCTCCAATAGCATCTCTCAGTATGCTGAAAAGTGGAAAAGATACTGTTCCTGGAGCCAGACTCAGGGGATGGGCACAACAGTGCCCAGCTTACCGCATATTCTTCAATACTTAACAGAGATGCTCCACAAGGGCCTTTCTTCTTATCAATTAAAATTCATGCCTCAGCCATTTCAGCACATTATAATACTGAGCCACCCCTCTTCTCTCACCCCCTGCTGAAACAATTCCTCAGAGGGGCCAAAAATATAAGACCACCCAGGAGAGCCCATACTCCAGCCTGGGACCTTAATTTTGTATTGGAAAAGCTCACTCTACCTCCTTTTGAGCCAGCTGCAACTGCAGAGTTAAAATTCCTTTCTTGGAAAACAGCCTTTCTTCTAGCCATCACTTCAGTAAAAAGAGTGTCTGAATTACAGGCCCTCATGGTGGTGGAGCCCTACATCATCTTCCATGCAGACAGGGTGTCCCTCAGGACCAATCCTTCCTTTATGCCCAAGGTGGTATCCAGTGTGGCCCTTAATCAGTCCTTTCATTTGCCAACCTTTTTTCCTAATCCACAGAACAAAGTAGAACGAATACTGCACTCTTTGGATGTGTGCAGACAACTTAGATTTTATTTGGACAGGACTAAGCCTCTCGGAAAAATTGAACAGCTGCTAGTTGCCTTTGCTGCAGGGGCAGAGGGGAAGGCCATTTCAAAGCAAACCATTTTTAAGTGGATAGGCCATTGCATTCATTTCTGCTATAAGCACCATGGAAAACGTACTCCACAGGGGATAAGATCACCTTCCACTAGGGTTGCATCTACCTCTACAGCCTTTCTCAGAGGTGTCTCTACCAGGGACATCCTAGAATCTGCTACTTGGAGTTCTGTACATACCTTCACCAAGCATTACCACTTGCCTATTTATTTCTAAATCCAGAGCTGGTTTTGCCACTGCAGTCTTGCAGGGCCTTATAGCTGGTCCTAATGCTCTCTAACTTCCTCCACCCTTCCTTAGCTTTGGGAATCTACCCAAATGTAATGACTGCAACAGTGAAACACGATAACATAGTACAGTTGTGTACACTTACCATAAATGTAGATGTTCGAGTGTATTCACTGTTGCAGTCCTGGTTACCCTCCCTCCAACCCCGACTTTTCTTGGCTATACCTTTCTTGTTTTTTAGTATAGTTTAGCTTTCTGGTGTATTTGCTTTTTGTTGGAGGTCTAACCTTATATATAATTGCGTCCCATTATGAGGGCACCTGACATCTGGGGCAAGAAATACGGATGTAATGGCATCGGCTGTACGCTTTATACCCCTAATGACCTGACGTCATGGAAGATGAGACAGCAACCGATGCAGAGATCCAAGACTTTGATATTCAGGCCAGCTGAGGGCTACCTGCTTGCAGATAACCCAAATGTAATGACTGCAACAGTGAATACACTCGAACATCTACATTTGTGCTAAGTTTACGCAACTGTACTTTCTGGGCAGATAAGGCAGTTCTAGAGAAATGGAGATTTGGGTGAGCTTCTGAAAAGTGTTACAAGGTGGTAAAAAGAAATGAAGATAGCAAATAGTGTTCCGTCTTCCAGTTTATCTGTTTATTGTTTGTCATTAAGAAGTAAAGCACTCACAGAACTGAGGAAACTTGGAGTAAATCAGTATTAAAAGAAATGGCAGATGAGGAACTAAGAAAAGCAGTGTGATTGCCAGTGCTATAAAACAACATCTTGTGTTAGATTTCAAACAATCTCCAACTCTTGTTATATGCTTATAAGGTAAAGGTGAACAAAGAGAAGCATTCTAGCATGAAGAAATGCAAAAGTAAGTTATTAGCCAATTTATTTTATGAGAAGTGATAAAACTATTTTGTGGAAATTATTTATCTGAGCATAAGTGAATCTAATACTATTGCATTTTTACTAGGCGATAAGCTTACTAACAGAGACCAGAGACACTATATTTTGCTTCACAGGTAGGTGTCCCTTATCCTGTGGGGATGACACAGATTTACTGGATTAATAAACAACAGGGGGTTTGTTGTTGTAATATTATGTTTCAGGAAGTCTGACCACCTAGCTGGATTGCCAGATACAAACAGAGGATTAGAAAACCTGGAACATTATACCACTATGCCTTAATGACAATGTGGCCGCACTAAAGCTGATGAATAAAGTTCTTGGAAATAAGAGCTAGTAGAGACATTCCAAAGGGAATGTGTATTGTCAGCCAATCTACCTGATTATCTACTGATGCATTAAGGAGACAGGTTATATGTTACAAGCTATGTTTTCAATCATTAAGGAGACAAGCTACATGTTACAAGCTGTATTTTCAATCATTAAGGAGACAGGCTACATGTTACAAGCTGTATTTTTTATATGTACATTATACAAAACCGTGCTACCATCCTTGTACAACTGCCTAGTCTGTATCAGGCAGTGTAAAAATGTAAGTAATTTAAAATCTCTGCATGTGGCTTAGTGGATCTAAACATAATGCTGAACATATGTTTTTTCATCAAAACCATTTGTTGAAGATCCAATTTCCCTAGAGATGTGTTTTAAAATATTGTCTCAGGAGCTACAAAAGGCTTAGATGTTTTCCCTTAAAGCCTTGTTTTATGTGTAGATATAGATATATATATATATATATATATATATATATATAAGTGTGTGCATGCGCATGCGTGCACACACACACACACACACACACACACACACACACACACACACACACACACATGCACACCTATATATATATATATATATATATATATATATATATATATATATATATATATATAATAATTGTAATACTAGATATCAACTTCTCAATATGAAGGCTGGTAAGAGCATATCCTTACATGTGTGATCAGCGAAATTAGAAGTCATGACATGAAAATGTGATAATTAGTAGCTGCTTTCCTAAAATTTGCTATATAGTGCTGTTTGGGGTGGGAGCCTGACCTTTGTTAAGTCAGAAACCAAAAAAAGGTTGCCATTATCTTTAAGTTAGGACATGTGGATGAGGTGCAGTTAAAGAATGAATATACTGTTATGGAGACACTGCATGGGAAAATAACCTATGTTATGAGGCTACATTGCCCAAACTAAATGTACTTCCACAGATATTATCATTTACATATCTCTTACTTAAACTGCTAATATGTTTATTTTGTAAATGCCCCATCTGGATAAAGAAATGACATTTCTGAGCAATCTCTGTTTGTCCGTCAAGCTAACTAGCAAGCTATGTACAATTATTATTCTTTCTTTCATCATGAGGTTTATTGGTCTAGTACAATACACCCTTTTTTTCAAAGGTTCACACTCAGTGCAGTATAAATAAAGTGACAATAAGATGATATGTTATAACTGTAATACATTGCTCAGGTATAGATAATGCATGGGTTTGCTCTTGCCTGCTGGGGTTTGATAATATGGGTAAAGCTCTTGTGACCAAAAACAAGTATAGTAAATAGAAACAAATACTAAACCATACCTTAGTTATGCATTATGCCTATTGTAGCATGTTTTGTAATGCTGCAGCTATTTTAAGACATTTTGTACAACTGATATAACATTTATATGCAAGTCCCATGCAGTTTATGTTCAGACTTTATTTTATTTATCTTACAGGTTTTATTTCTTTACATAATTATTTGCATTACTTTTACGTGGAAGAGTTATACATTGTTTCAGGCTATCTGTTAAACTTTATGTATTGTCCTATTATTTTATCAGATGTACCAAAATGTATAGTTTCTAGAGGATATGTATTTACATACAGATATATATGTATATATATATATATATATATATGTATATGTGTATATATATATGTGTGTGTGTGTGTGTGTGTGTGTGTGTGTGTGTGTGTGTGTGTGTGTATGTATGTATATATTTGCTTTTATGGAGATTTAATTATACTGTGAAGGAGGAACCATATCTATGCTGTATGTGTTGATGTTTATTTTTAATTATAATGTGCAGGGGAACTATGACTGTATTGTATGCTTTGATGTTGATGATTTCCGTGTAGGCTATGTAAAAAAATGTTTGGTAAATCTTTGTTGGTGCATATTATATACTGGCCTCCTCCAGAAAGTAAGCGGAGTACCAATTAATAGCATATGTGTGATGTGGCTGAAGTACATTCTAAGAGTTTAATGTTTTTCATTTGTGTTTTATTGCATTAGAGTGTTGTCATGTTGAGGGCACTGGACTTGTGTCTCATCATGATGCTTTCTCTGTTTTGTTAGAAGTCAGGGTCCAGGCGCCCAGGCAGTGAACCATTTCCCTGTGGTACATATGGTTGGGGCACATGGCTGAAGTGACATTCATCTGCAGAGAAATATGTCTTTTTGTGAATTCCCTGTGGGCAAAGGAAGCACACACTGCCTTGCCCATAGCTTTAATAACTACGTGCATGGGGACAGAAGAAATAATGAATGTTGAGCTCAGTGTACAATACATGCTTATGAAGAAGTGTGCTAAAGCATGGGGAATATCCTGCATGCTATTGTTGTCACTTTAGGCTCCAGTATCCATTTTAGGTAATGTTCTTCAGATACTGTGAAAGGAGGTAATAGTTTATACATACTAATTATAAAGGCATTGCCCATTTTGCACTGCACTTTTACTGCCACTGACATGCCCACTGGCCAGCCTGCTGCTGATGCCTGCCATGCTTCCTGCTGTCTTATGTTGCCTTGGGTGCCATTGACATTATTTTTCACCAGGGCATTTTACTACTGAAGTTGTGGGCATGGCACAGCATTCTTCTCTTTTCCCACAGGAAATTCACAACAGCCATATTTCTCTGCAGCTGAATGTCATTTCAGCCATGTGTCCCCAACCAAATGTACCATGGGGAAATGTCATGCTGCCTTTTCATAAAACAGAGTTCTTAATGTTTTAAATATTCTGCGTTAAGAATAAAGTGTTTTAAACAGATGGATTGTATTAAAAATGTATCTGTCGCCTATCTGGACTTAATATTAACATTGGCAAAAGGCTTGTGGAAAGTTGTATAACTCTGGCTTTTAGAAGCATTGTATAGCTATAGGAGATTCACAAGGTATACATTCCAGACAATGGCTACCAGTATAAAATTTCTACTGTTCACAGCCCAGAAGGCAATGGCTACCTACTGCTTGGCATTTGTATTCTGAACTTAAAAGTGCATCAGGTTCTGTATTTCTTATTTTGTTTAGAATTCAAATGTAAGCTTCCTGTTTGCAAAGGCACTTAACACTAGAGGTGTCATCAGTTTATGGCTATAGCCTTTGAAATGAAGAGGCAAGTTTACAGAAAAAAAAAAAAAAAAAAATATATATATATATATATAAATATATATATATATATATATATATATATATATGTGTGTGTGTGTGTGTGTGTAAGGTTTCTGTGATGTGTGTCTGTCTACTGAAGAACAGTTTCATGTTTTAAAGACATAATACAGTTCCGCAGAAAAAATTCTGCACAAGCTAAGCAACTTTATACATTTCTTTTTTTTCAACTTTTCTGCATCTTTTACTGGAAAAGTTCAATTTTGTTTAGCTTTTTCTTTGTTTTTCTTCAGAAAAATATACATATAGGCTTTAGCTCAGTAACTTTCTCCATATTTCAAAATGATTGCATATTTGCAAAGTTTCACATGGCCTGTCATAGACAAAATATGCAGAGCTATAATGAAAAGTATAAAAGAATACAGTTAGCACAAAAATTATTAAAAACTCATATATGTATATATATATATATATATATATATATATATATATATATATATATATATATATATATATACACATATATATATATATATATATATGTGTGTGTATATATATAATAAGAAAAATATAATGGTCCCACTAACACATATAGAGGTTTAACACATTATACAATATATTTGTGATATAGGCAATACCCAGTGTACTCTGGTACAAATAGTCCACCACGATCTTAGGAATGTGAATGTGTAAATATATACAGATGAAGACAAAGAACACATCCAATTTAAAAATGCCACTGAAACACAATGCGAAAAACAAACAGCTATGTAACAAGTGTAGAATAGTATTACTACTTAGCAGTATAAATAGCAGACAAAATAGTTAATAGAGGAATACAGTGCTGGAAACTTCAGGTAGCAACAATGAAGATAGTCATCTAGCCTGCTTCATCTTTACATGACTTGTTTTTATTAATGGGTCTTGGTGGTTAAAACTGGAAGCAGGTGTTAGGTCAGTGTAACAGAGGGATAAACATCTGACTGTAACCCAAATGACCCATGATAGTGTAGCAGCATTTCCATTAACTCCACTGAAGAGTAAGGATGAGAGTGAGAGGATGGCATTAACTCACTCATTGTGGTGGGAGAGATGTGACTCACTGCAATGCCAGCACCCCCTTGAGAGGAGGTGTACTGGATGCAGCAAATAGAATATACTTAACATCTCTCAAGCCTTGTTCCCATAGTGCTCATCCTTACTTACAAGCTGGAGTGTACATGAGCACAGAGAAAGGACCAGCAGGTCTTAACTTATGCAGACGGGAATATCTGATACCAGAGTGTGATGTTAGATCAGTAAAGAAGAATTTTTATTATACTTGGTTTTCATCCTTTAGTCACAAAAAATGGGTACAATCATTCATTGTGAGGAAGCCAGGCAGCCATATAATTTGCAGGCACAAGGCATGAAAAAAAAAATGAATGTGTAGCTGGATTAGAAAATAAGTTGCATAAGAAGGGTTAGATTCACAAAAAAAAAAATGAATTGTAATGCATCACATGAAGTTATGGAATTTACAGCAATGGTAATTAATTCTTCAAACTCACAGACAATTTCTACAAAATCAATTTGGGAAAATTTTATTAGAATATAATGACTGGTTTATATGCATTGAAGCAATCTTAAATATGTGGTACAAGATGGTGACAGCTGACACGACATCCTGACCTCATGTAGAAAATGAGGAAAAAGAGGGTTGATAATGAATACAAAAAACAATATGCTGTTTAGAACATTTACCCATATGTTGTCAACTTCAAATTAATAACCAGGAGTCAGGAGTAAAAAGAGCAGACTTCTGCCTGTTTCCCATTCAGTTAACTGTAGTTCATGGACCATGGTATCGAGTATGAATCTAATTGGAATGCACTAACATAAGAGACATTTATTTTTCTTAGACAAAGGACAGTGTTATAGATAGCCCAGTGAGTACACAATGTGCTTCATGACAATATTTTTACTCAGTAATTATTAATTACTGGGCTAGTAAATTAACTGACATATAGGAAATATATTTTTTATAGCAACTAAACTACATCAAGTTAGACCCATAAATACTTTGCAAACATTTAATGTTCTTTTTCAATATACCCAAACATATACAAGCAGAACATCTCTACTGCCTGGACTGATGAATGATATAATCCCAGGCTGCTAAACTGCTGACTAATATATTTTGATGAATGATCGTCCACTGGACATTCTATCTCACTATAGGATGATGTTGCAGTCAAAGTATTTTAATTAGGATCACAAGTGTGTTAAATTGTTTCAAAATATTAAGATGGTGTATGCTTTGGTATAACCATCCAGAGAGTCAAATATTTTTTTTAATAAAATGGTAAAATACATAGTACATACAGGAAAGAAAATTAGAAATCTGCATTTGCAGAAGTGTTGAAATGCATAAGATGACTCCGTAGATGCTATTTAGCTTCCTAAGACAGCACCGTGTTTAAATGTAACACACATTCAACTTATCATATTAGTCTTCCTCACCACAGAATCCTGAAGCCATTTTCAGCACAGAAAAGCAATATACCAGATGATGCTTTGAAATCATGTGTCACAACAGTGGATGGGACCTGAATGGTACACATATATTTACAGTATTAGACATATTATAACAATGATATAATGCACCAACTGTCGTGTAAATCAAACTGAATCACTTTTATTAGGCAAACAAATACAACTGGTAAGCACTTTTGTTCCTATCATGGAACTTCTTCAGACCAAGTTGTACAAACTAAAAACCACAATAAATGCATTTAATCACTATCACATGACTTAATGCTAATTAATGGTTTAACTCTTTCCTTTTCAGGACCACTTTGTAATTTTCCTTTTCATTCATACCAGGGAAATGACATGCATTCAACTTTATCTGACAAAAGTATTCCTTACAATTTAGTTATCATCTGTGTCTATCCTAACATCACAATTCAAAACATCTATTACAGAGAACTTAAAATTCACTTTATCTGTCTCTAGACTATGCTTTTGCATAACATGTCTAGCTAAGCTGTTTATTAGCTTCTTTGATATCTCTGGCCCTCAAATGTTCATACATCCTTTTGTAAAACTCTCTACATGTTCTATCAATTTAGAAAGCTGAACAAAGCCAACATAACGTGAAATAAACTACAAAATTCTATTTACAATTAAATTCATAAAACAATTTGATATTATAATTTCTAGCTATTATATTGACCTCATCCCCTTCCAACATAATTTCTAGCTATTACATTCACCTCATTTCCTTCCAATACAAATGGGAAAATTTACAATTGCCACATTTAAACATCCCTTTCTTTTCTTCTATCTCTTTGTTCATAAATGCATTCCTATAAAAATATTATTTTAAAGTTTTCCCTCATTTGGAGACAAATATGGGATTATCTCAAATAATATCCCACATGCCCACAAAATCCATAAGAAACTTCCAGTTATTTTTAATTACTGACTTAATATTAACTTCATCTACAGAATTATATAATATACAGGCTAATGTATAGTTTTTTTTTTTACTTTTTCTTCATTCTCACTATTATTTTATTATTTTGGGTCCCCATTCTTCTTAAGTTCCTTATCTCTTCCCTAACATCTTGTATTATTTTATTCAGGTATCCCCTACTTAAAAATCATATTTCCATGTGCTCACATTCTGTATTAAAAATATTTATATCTTCTGTCAGCTTACTTAATCTCAAAAACTGTCCTTTAACTATATTTCTTTTAAGACTTTTCCTATGCATACTGTTATAATGTAGGTAACTGTTGCTTTGCAATTCTTTTTTTCAAAATCCTAACTTTTAATTTGTTGGCAGATTTGTAAAACAACAGGTCCAAAACATTATTTTCATTCTTATTAATATTATATGTACATTTTAAATAACTAGAAACACTATTTAATTTTGTTAAAAAATCAATTAATCATTCCATATTTCCTTTCCATAAAAGAAACACATCATCAATAAAACATTTATAAAAAAAATAACATCATTAAAATACTTAGATTTAAACACAAATGTTTTTCCCCAGCCTGCCATAAATATATTAGTGTAGCTGGGGGCCATAACAGGCCCCATAGCCATGCCATTTTTCTGTTTATATATTTCATTGCCAAAAATAAAATAATTATAACTTAAAATAACATTCAAAACTTCTGCCATCAGCCTGATTTCAGACATGTGAAAAGTTTGGATGAAAACATTTCCCTATTTACCTTTTCAAGGCATTCAGCATTAGGAATGGTGTTATATAAGGACATGACATCTACTGTAGCTAATATCGTAGAATCATTCACTACTAAACCTGCAATCAAATTTTTAATTTGAAAAGAATCTCTGATGAAAAAATCACTCTGAAATATCAACTTCTGCAGACATTTATCTGGAAAAATAGCCATGGGTCCTATTTTGTTGCCTTTACTGGCTATTATAAGCCTAAAGGTTGGATTCATTATACTTTTAAGTATTTTAGGCAGACCAAAAAATCTTCCTAATTTATTTTATTTTTATTTTTATTTTATTTTACATTTGTTGACCGGGCTAGTCCAGCTGGATAATTTCCATTTTCAGTGGAGGCCCGGGGAGAAAAGCTCCTCAGATTAAAACAAGGCTATAGAAATTAAACAATTACAGTAAAAGCCTGAGACACAGACAGTGAGCAACAATGGATACATATTAGTTTAGATCAAGTAATAAAAAACACATAGTGCTATCTACGTATTGAGAAAGGCATTAATTCTTTACAGTACAATTATGTTAGGATGGGGTAATTACATATTTTAAAATGTATGTACATACTTATAAAAGACAATGTTTGTCCCTCTTTTTTTTTTTTTTTTTGAGAACAGTCGTAACAGTACAGTCATTGAGACATTCGTGATCACAGAGAAAGATTGCAGTTTTGAAATGAGGAAATATGATAGTAGAATGAAGATAGTAGATTAGTCTGGATTGGTACAAGAGCAGAGCCAGAAGTTGTTCAGATGTAAAAGAAGTTGTTTTTTAAAAAGATGAAAGGAGCTGAGAGAGGTAATGTGTGAGGGGAGGTTATTCCATATTTTGCCTACTGAGTTGGAGAAAAGGCAGTTACCTGCAGAATTTGTAATTCTAGTTGTGTTGATTTGTAGCTTTTCGGCGGAGCGCAGCTGTTTCAAGTTATTATAGGGGGTCAAGAGGTTACTAAGAGCAGGTGTCTTTGAAGGTTGATATAGAATATTATGCGTTATTAAGAGTTGTTGATAGATAAGTTTATTAGGAAGTTCCAACCAGTGTAAGTGTTTTAAGTTTATACAGTGGTGAGTTCTATACTGGGATGCTGTGGCAAAACGAGCTATATTGTGGTAGGATGTAGTCAGTTTCCTAAGGTTGCTTTTAGAGAGGTTAGTGTAAATAGAGGAAGCATACAGTAGGGTAGAGATAAGATGTGATTGTGCTAAGGTGGTCCGTGTTTCAGGTGTAAGGAAGGGTTTAATTCTATACAGTGACCCAATCTTTTTATTAACTGCTTTTATAGTGTTATTGATGTGATAATCATAGCTAAGATGATTATCAATAGTAACACCAAGCAGTTTGGTAGTAGAGTCGGGGGAGATGAGGGAATTATCACTTGCAGTAATAGTAAAGTTTAGTTGAGAAGATTTGTGGGTAGGTGAGAATAGTAATAGTTTTGTTTTCTTAGGGTTGAGGAGAAGACATCTTTTTGAGAACCACTGTTCGACGGTAGAAAAGGTAGATTGTGTTAGTGACTGGAGTTCAGATTGAGTGGAAGCTGTGCAAATAATGGTGGAATCATCTGCATATTGTATACAGGTAGTGTTTTGGATAGATGATTGGAGATCATTAATAAAGATAGAGAATAAGAGTGGGCCTAGTATAGATCCTTGAGGTACTCCTAAAGAGATAGGTAGTAGAGCAGATAGAGAATTTTTCCATAGTACTGCTTGTTGTCGGTTTTCAAGATAGGATGAGAACCAGGTTAAGGAAGAGAAATCCAAGGCAAGGGATTTTAATATATGTAGAAGAAGTGTATGGTTGACCATGTCGAAGGCTTTTGACAGGTCTAGGAAAAGAGAAGAGGTTAGTTTGTTGTTGTTACGGTTACAGTTGATGGTGTTGGTAAAAGAAAGTAGTGCAGTGGTAGTACTATGTGAAGGTCTAAATCCATGTTGAGTGTTAGCTAGTAGGTTGTTATGAAGGAGATGGTTAAGTAGTTGTTTATGTATACATTTTTCCATGATTTTAGCTAGTGGAGATAATAGTGCTATAGGGCGAAAGTTAGAAAGGTCAGTGGATTTACCTCCTTTGTGTAAGGGTATGATATGTGATATCTTCCAGATTGTTGGAAAAGTACTTTCTTTTATGGATTTGTTTATTAGGATAGAAACACGGTAGGCAATAGATTTAGCTGCTACTTGAAGGAATTCAGCAGGTAGTTTATCTGCTGAGGGGGTAGTGGGTTTAAGTTTTTGTAAAAGAGATTGTATGTAGGAGGTAGGTATGGGTTGAAGTTGAAGGGGAAGAAGGGAGTTGTTGATGTTACATAAGAACAGTTGGGAAGCATCAGGAGATAGGTGGTTAGCTAGACTTTGTATCGAAGTAGTAAAGAAGGTATTGAAGTTATTGGCTATTAAAGAGGGATTATCAGGGTCTAAATTCTGTGGGTTGGGTGTAACTACTTTGCCTGGTGTAAGTAGATTATTGATAGTAGACCAGAACTTTTTTGGTTCTTTTTTGGTGGATTGCTGAAGTTCAAAGTAATAATTATTTTTATCAGAAAGGATGGCTTTTTTGGTATTGTTTCTGAGCTCTCTAAAGGTTTGATGATCTGTTGGGTTTCTAGAGGAGCGCCATTTTTTCCAAGATTTATTTCTCAGTCTAATTTTTTGTTTAGTATTAGAGGTTAGCCAAGGTGCTGTTTTGGTCTTTGTTCTAATGGTACGACTTGGGGCATGTCGATTTAAGATTGCAAGGAATGTTGAGTTGAAATGTTCGACGGCATTGTTAAGTGAGAGGTGTTTAAGAGGGGTCCAGTTGTATTGTGAAAGTTCTGTTTGAAACTGTTCATGATTAAATTGTTTTTTTGAATATAGTGTTCTATGAGTGGTAGGCAAGTTTAGATTAGTTTTAGCTCTAATGACATAGGTGAGGGAGTGATCGCTAAGGTCATCAGGAAGGATGCCAGTTTGGTAGGTTTGTAGGGGGGAGTTTGTAAGAATCCAGTCTAAGGTGGTTTCTTTTTTGCTCTTATTATTTATTCTAGTGGGACTATCAATTAGTTGTTTGAAGCCATAAAGGTTTATATGGGAAGTAGGGTTAGCATTGTTACAAGATTTCCAATCAATGTTAAAGTCCCCAAGGAATAGTGTTTCTTGAGGGAGGTTATTAGAGAGTTGTTCAAGAAGTTGTTCTAAAGTGGGGATGTTATTTCCAGGGGGGAGGTATGCACAGATGATGTTTATTGCTTTAGTAGTGTTAATTTGAATTTTGGAGCAGATTATTTCAGCATTATTTGTTTGGGTAAGGGTAAGGTCAAGAAGAGTAAGCTTCAGGTTTGTTTTGTATAGAATAGCTACTCCACCTCTCTTCCTGGAGGTGCGGTCAAGTCTAACAATGTTATATCCAGGTGGAGTAATTTCAATGTCCTTAATTGAAGGTTTTAGCCAAGTTTCTGATAAGCATAGTATATCAAATTTGTGTACATCTAATAGGGCATGGAGTTGACTAATTTTGTTACAGATGCTACGTATATTGAGATGGGCCAAGGATAATAAGTTAGAGGGTGTAGTGGATGAAAGAGAGAAGGGTTTGATATGATTCTTGTGTGTTTTGGTAGTAGTAGCTTGAGGGCCTGGGTTGGGGTGTATGTCACCATCTAGAAGTAGATGGAGTAGTGTAAAGTAGTTTTCAAGTTTATGTGTTAGGAGGGTGTCGAATATTTTCTTTGTTTTAGGTGTCCAAATTCTAAAATAATCTGCCATGTTTGAAATAATCAATCCTTCCAACCACCATTCTTCAATGCAGGTATCAACCATATTATAAGACTTAACCATTTTTGGCCAGGGTACCTTCATATAAATTTTTTTATCACTCAACATCTTTTTTATTTCATTACAATAATATTTGGTATCCAGTACCACTACTGCATTTCCCTTATCCACCTTCATTATATATATATATATATATATATATATATATATATATATATATATATATATATTTTTTTTTTATTATTCTTTAGCTCAGATAAGGCTTTCATCTCTGCCACTGTTAAATTATAAAATCTATTTTTTGGTTTAGCCTCTAATACATTTCTTATATCATTCTCACATGTCTGGAGAATAGCTTCTATCTCAGGCCTTAAACTCAGATTAAATGTATTAGGTTTTGTGAAGAATTATGCTTTATTAATATCTTTATCATAAAACAAACCTATTAAATTCAACTTTCTCACATAACCCCTAAGGATATTAATAGTCTCAATTAAATCTACCCTATCAGAGGGTACAAAAGTCAAATCTTTACTTAGAACTTGTAAATGTTCATTATTCAAAATGAAGCTTGACAAATTTACTACTTTAAATAAACTTGAAGCAGTACCTTGTAACAAATGAATGTTCAATATTTTCAAACACTCTTTTTCTCATTCTGCCAATAATTCTGACTTTGCTGAGATAAATTCCCCTGCTTTAAGTCTTTCCATTTTGACTTTTGACCCTGCTGCCAAGGAGCTTATGCAGCTATCTTTCCCCACATTTTCTTTCTGGTACCTCCGTCCTGGTATACCACCACATTTTGAAAACCCTGCTGACGATTACAATACTGGGCTGCCTTCTGACATTGCCCTGGCTTTTTTTTGTCCATTAATCCTTCTATTTCCTTCATTGGCCACCTCTGTAACTTTCCCTGAGTTTGACCACACTGTTTTATTAGTTCTTTGTCTCCCATCTTCACTCTCCTCTCCTGCATGCATCGATGGAACATGCTCAGTAGCCCATTCATTTTCTTCCTCTATGACATCATTTCCTGGATACAAAAACACTGAATACTTTCCAGTGTCATAATCATTCTTATCTCTTAAAACCGTGTTTAGTTTTATTTTTTTAATCGCTCATTCTCTTTAGAAGACCTTTGGTGTGTTTTATTATTTTTTAGTGCGGTTTAGTAATGTTGGATATGGTGGTATGCATTTTTCTTTTGAATATTATGACAACAAATACATGTAAAAAAAAATATTAACTAGGGACTTTGTTGATGGACTGTTTATATAAAAATACCAGATGGTAGGACTTTTGTTTAAAAAAATGTTAAATTCCTGTCAACATGGCTGCAATTTGACAAGTCTAGCAAGTGTGTTTGTCTTATTCAATGATGAGATTTGAAGTTTAATTGTATTTTTTTGAAGAATTTTCACATAAATGGAATATTTGTTTTCATATATACAACCGAGACATTTTCAGTGAATCCCTTTATGTTTAAGATAAGTAGATCAAACTTCAAATCTATATAACTATTTTAAATTGTCCCACGGTTTTGCAGCCTCAAAGTTGGTTATGTTAAAAAAGCAGATTTTGCAAATGGTTCAATCAGTCTGCTGATGACAGCTAACTGATCACAGTGAAAACTGACTCAAGTTAGATGAGTCATATCTCAATACTTGGAATGAAGTATGGCAATTTTAAACAAGCTGACATTTTTCTTTTTTTAGAAAAATTGAGGAAACAGCCATGTGATCTGAATTCTGGAGCAAAAGAGAAATCAGAAAATGGATGTTCTCTAAAATATCTTCAATTTGAATCTACAAAAGTACGATCAAATAATGTCAACAATTCAAGAAATGTTTAACTGATTTGTATTGAGCTTGAAAATGGTCTCAAGCTAAATAGAAAATAAAAAGCTCAGCATAGTAGTATTCAGCAACTGTCTGCCCCTCATATATTATAAGTGGCACTCCTCTTCAGGCAGACATTCTGATAACAGACCTGGGTACTTATATGAACAACTGGTTCTCATGCTATCATCATGTTTCCACTTTAGTCAGAAAAATCCACCTATCTAGCCTAGTTAATTTCCAAGGGAATGTCTTTAAGATCCGAAGAAATCATCTTATCACTGTAGTATTCCTTATGAGACCTGTCACTGAATACAAAGCCCCATTTGCTGTGTGCACATTCAAGCATATTGCTAAACTGGGAAGACCTAATATTTTTAACAAAAAATATTAAAGTTCTTGAATCCTTGAATTATCACAATATGCATTGTAGCCTACTGGATGCTCCATGCTGACCTCTGTCTCACGTTTTCAGCCATGAGAGACATGATTCTATTTGACCTCTAATAAAATATTTTCATAATTGCAATATATATTGTTCAGGTAAAGATAATGCACAATTATCTATGTCTTTGTTTGGTTAATTAGGCATTGCCTTTTTGATCAAACCTCACAACCCTTGTGGAAGCCCTATATTATGCACACATTATGCACATGTAAATTGCATATATTGCTTAAATAACTGATTAAAATATTAACCTATATAATACCATTTCTCAAGTAGTGGAGGTAAGCTTATTTGATAACTAAGTACAGTAGTGCAATAATATCATAAACTGGGCAAACAGATCCCTTGTATTGTATTAGGATATATTCAATAAGTTTACATCTCTAGATTAGAAATATAAAATCCATTTAAAGGGTGATATTGTACGATATGAATTCTTTAGTTCAAGTGACGAAGAAAAAAATTATATTTTATCATATGTGTAGCTAATTTGAGTTAAATATCTTTAAAAGTTACTTTAAAATAACAAGACACAAACCTAGCAAAGCATTATCATTTGAAACACTCTCTTATTCATTTTCTTTTATTAAGAAGCCTGGATTACTTTTTAGTTTAACATGCTGTGTTTATGTTTAATTTATTATTGTATACTGCCTTTTTGCATAGATATCATAGAATACATATGCTGACTCAGTAAATAAAATGCTTCCCAGAGTCAAAAAGGCAGTAACACTGAGACATGAATTTCTAGACAACACTGGAAAAAACAGCCTTTCAAAAATTTAGAAGACATTTGGACTAAATCATCCGGGCTTCTCTTCTAAAGTAATTATTACAAAATGCAGGAAGTGCAGTTACCTGCAGAGGGTCTATATCACTTCGATGAAATAGCAGAAGTTTGAACACCATATGTTCGAACTTCTAACCTCGAAGTGCAAAACCATCGAAGGCTTAGAACAGCAATTTTTTTCCCCAGGGAAAAAAAATCGCTGTTCCAAGAAACAGACATACAACACAAGCACACCAAAAAACAGCAATCCACACACATACACTTAAAATCCTACATCTAACCCTACACTAAACTGTACATATACTACTATCTATCCACTTACCTTAACCCAAACCCTAACCCTAAGGTCTGTCACTATCTCACACTCACCTGACCCGCTCCCTAACCCCTAACTCACCTATCCCGCCCTAACCCTAAGGTCTGTAACTATCACACACCCACCTCACCCACGCCCTAACCTTAACTCACCTATCCTGCCCTAACCCTAAAGTCTGTCACTATTGCACACCCACCTCACCTGCACCCTAAACCTAACTCACCTAACCCGCGCCCTAACCCTACGGTCCGCACAATGGCACACTTACTTAAACCCAACCAGTAACTTTCCACCACAGTGCTGAAAATTGCAAAGCCACAGAAACGGCCCACCAAATTCTTTCCCTAGGGAAGAATTCAGTGTTCCTTGGCTTTGTGATAGTCAGTTTTTGAACTTCATAGTTTGAACTTGTGGTGTTCAAACTGCTGAAGTTTCGACAAACTGATAGGAACCCACCTGCAGATGCCACACTGGACTACATATAAGGCCAATATTAAGCATTTGACACAGTTGTCTAAAAGCAGATTTCACATGCAAGTAAGCATTTCTTTTGCATAGGCATTATACAGCAAAAGATTGAAAGGAGACAAAAATGTGTTAGCTGGTGCCTAGTTAATCAGACATGCTAGAATATTGTTCAACAAGTTAAAAGTAGACAAAGTATCCTAGGATTTTATTATTTTAACTGATATGCTACAGTAGGAATCTCATTCTTTATAGGAAATCCATGTGCAGCTGAATAATAAATGAGAATCAGCTCATCTGTGGATGATTTCCATACTGTTAAGCCACGATGAATTCTTATATAAAATGGTTAGTCAGACTGATTTTTATCCTAAAGACATGTAAAAACAGTAGTCAGCCAACTTACTGAAGTCGATTTCAGTACAATATTTATAATATTCTGAGAAAACAGTCCTGTCCAAAGTAGACAGAGTCTACATAAGGTAGAATATCACAGCAGTTTGGACAAGACAATTTTACAGGACAATGCACTGTGCTTTGAAAGTGACCTCAGGGCCTGCTTAGTTTTATGTTTACACAATGGGTTGTTATATGTATGTATGAAGGGATATATATGTATGTATGTATATATATATATATATATATATATATATATATATATATATATAGACAAGAACAGTAACAAGTGGTTGTTGTGACTCATTTCTCCTGCTCCCTGTGATTTTGTGCTAAGACTAGTCCTTTGCCATTATCATATAAGATCTCTGCATGATTTTCAGTACTTTCAAAAGGTTTGGGCAAGAATCATCCACAGTCAGAATATACATATCAGTTTGGAAGGATGATGTAAGAACATTAAACTGGTTATGTCAGGCTTATGTGGTTTTAATTTAAATTACTAGGACGGTTAAGGTATGGGTAGCAAAGCATGTAAGTGTTTAACACCAGAGTGGTGAAAGTGCTGCATGTTTGTCTGTCTGTCTTTTTGTCTGCATCTTTTATGGTCTAGTAGAATGAGATTATTTGACTTAAATTGGTAAATAGATGATATTTATGAAGAGGAGGGGTAGAGTAATGCTAGCATATGCCTGTAGGTTTAAGCACTGGGCAAACAATGTTATCCAGCTAGCTTATGTATTACTGTGATATTCAGACCGAATGACAGGTGTGTTACCATCAGTTATTGTGTGCAATATAAGCACATATGTGAGTGCAACTCAACATGAGTCTTACTAATTAAGATATGTTTTGAGTAATTGTAGGTGAGCAAATTAATTGTGTCAAACAGGCAACAATTCAAGGGTAGAGGTCATGTCACAAGACAACCTAGGATAACAGCTGGAAGCAGGAATATATGACAGTACAAAGCTAGCATGAGATGTTGATGGTTAAGAAATGGGTGCATTTCATTATGTGGTTCCAGAGGATATGACAAAAAATGCAATGAGTGTAAGGATGCTGTGTGGAGATAAAATTTCATTTTTGCAACATTGAAACATACTATTAGCAAATTCTTATTGTTATGGTTTAAAACACCATCTGGTGTTCATTCATTCGGATTCAGATAAATTGGTCCTTTTAATGTGCTACTGACACTTGTTTTTGACAGTTTCACCATATAGATTTTGGTAAATTGGTAAACAGCAAACAGTAATCAGCATGCACTCTTGGTCCACATTTAACCATAGGACTTAAATTTGAAGTAGCTAAATCGACCCTGTGCATACAACATAGCAGCTAAAATTCTCACAGATCAAAAAGGTAGAACCAATAAAACTGTGATTAACCACAATTCACTAAAATTCATGTACTAGAAGAATACACTGTAAACATGCAAAAACAAAAATACTGTAGACGTATTTACAAACTGAGAACCAAACAATCAGCCAAGGAGTAGATCCAATACACAGGAAACCAAGTCAAACCAATTTTAATAAGACAGTTTTAATGCTTTCATCAGAGTGTATCCACAGATTTCTTCAGAAACAAATGGAGCAGAATACATTCCACATTTAAATACCCCACCAAAGAAGTCACATGACTACATCGACACCATTAATTAGTTAGTTAATAAATTACAAAATGTTTAAAAAACACACATTTAAAAACAATAAAACAAATACAAGTACAAGTATACTAAATGTTGTGAATAGAAAAGTGTTACACATATAAATAAGCATATATAAAACATATGTGTATATATGTATATAAAACTTATAAAACATAACAATGAAGTTTGAACAAACTGATAACAGATGCACAATCATTTAACTAAGGGTAGACACAAGCATTGAGTTTGATCTGCCACCTGAGTTCTTTCAACTCTACCAAGTCATTCCAAGGACCATCCCCTAACATTTTTGATAACAATATCAATCCCCACAAACCCAAACTGATGGTTAGGGTTACCAGAAACATGCTTTGACAAAGCGTGTTACCTTTCCTGATGTCTAAAATGTGTTCATATATACGCTCTCTAGATTTTCTTTTGGTATTCCCAACATAGAAACAATTACATTGTTTACAGAGAGCCAAGTAAGCTATACCAACAGTGTTAAGTTACAATGAAAATGTGTCTTAATACAAATACCAGTCACATAAATCTTGTCAAGTTTAATACGATATTTGCAATAGTTACAAAATCCACATTTGTGGGTACCTCTCCTTTTAAATTCATTAAAGCAAGTAAATATCTACCAATGTGTATTTAAAATCTTGTGAATATACAAACACTTGGGTATATTTGGTGATAAATGACAGAGTAGTCAGTTTTCACAGAAGTACTAGCAACTTCCACTGTAGCTGTTGTAGTGTAATTATCACTAACAGCACAAAGCAAAGATCTGTAAAAACCATTAACCCTTTTCTGCTTAATTTCAAAAAACACTGCCTCAACTAATTCATTAGGGTAACTTCTGTTGAGAAACATGTCAGTGAGAATTTTGGCTTCCACTAAAAAAGATTCATTTTCAGAAGTCATCCTGGTTAAACAACAAAATTGAGCCTTACCATTCCCTTTTTCTGGTGAATGAGTTGGCAGCTGTCATAGTGCAGAAAACAATTAGAATGTGTGTGTTTTCTATAAATGTTCCAGACAAATCTTTTGTTAACAGCGTCCTTAGATAAATGAACATCCAAATATGAAATATTAGTTTTACTACATGTAAAGGTAAAGGTAAGGAAGTTGGTGGTCTGGTTCAGAAATTCAATAAAAAGTTGTAAATTAACCTCAAAATTCCTCCAAAGAATAATAATGTCATCAAGAAAATGCATATAAAATGCCCACGGGGGAGTTGTCCCAAAATTGTTTAATACAAATTTACTCCCCCACTGGAGCATTAGAATGTTGGCAAAAATGGGTCTGCATGCTGCTCCCATCATAACACCCTTCCTTTGAAGGAAGTAGTGCCCATCAACGAAAACAAAATTGTTTTTCAAGACCAATTCCATAAACAAGTCTAAAACATTAATTTCATTGTTGGTAAATGTACCAAACTCAATTAAAAAATCATGGAACCATTGAAGTCCAGCATCATGGTGAATGACATTAAACAAATTAACATCAACAGTACAAAAAACAAGTTCATCATCGTAACTCACTTGTGATACCTTGATTAAAAAGTCACATGAAACTTTACAAATATGTTGGTAACCATTCAACACATTTTTGAGCTTTAAGTCTACAAAGAGTGTGTTTTGGACTTAGACACATTAGCTATTGCTCTCAAAGGGGGGTCTCTCAAATCTTTATGTGTCTTGGGAAAACAAATATAGAAGGAATAATTGGGAATTTAACCTCTAGAATGGACCAATTGCTCAAATCGATCTGGCCTTGATCCAACATATCCTGAAGTATCCAATCAATTCTGGCACATGCAATGCTTACCATGTCCAATGAGGTCTCCTCATAAAAATCATTGTCACACAAGAATAAAAACATTTTGTTTAAGTAGTCATTGACATTCATAATAACAACTCCCCTCCTTTATCAGGCTTCATAACCCGAATAGTCTTATTTTGACATAACTGTTTCAAAAGTTAGGCTTCACAATCAGGAAGATTTCTAGACATACGTGTATTGTTTTTACATAAAAGTGACCTAAAATCAAAATCACACAACTTTTTAAAAATAAGTAAAGGGAGAGATAATGGGGGGTTGAAAATGCTACTTCTTTTGAAACCATCCATGACATCAGCAAGAAACTTGTCTTTAAATAATACCTTGAAGTTAACTTTACATAAAAATAGCTTCAAATCTATTATCAAATCATCTATTTTAGTGTGTGAAGTGGGAATAAAATTAAACCCCTTACATAGTAAGACAGTTGTGTCAGAACCAAAAACATGGCTTGTGTAATTATAAATAATAAAGTCACCTAGCATATTCTAAACCATGTTCAAACCTTCCAGAACTTCTACATTGAAAAAAGAAGAACAACAACTTTTAAAACTCATGTTAGCATTTAACGAGCATAGTTCTGATTCGTTCTCCTCCAGTATTGGCATGCATGACCCCCGTTGCTGTTCACATCTCCTCTCGATGTGTTCTGTTGGTTGTTGTACTGGTTTCTGATCCTCTCCGAACGTCTGGGGAGGTTTGGGCCTAAAGGGACCAGGTGGCATGTGCAACATCATTATCATCCTGGCTTGTGTTGTCCGCATTTTCATTGGATGTTGCCAAGGTAACTGGAGGCTTGGGATATGACAATCTTTTTGAGTAGTCAAGGCGGTCACGTTCAAACTTCTTTTCTATCCTAAGTTGTACATCACCCATTTTGGTGTTTCCAGTGTCGTAAACCCTTCTAAACTCTCTGCACCTTAATACTTTCCATAAAGTAGCAATTCTCAACCTGTAATTTTCTTATCTTCAATAATTTGTCCTTTAGATGCTCAATGGACTCATGCAGAGTATAGTTTCCCCTTGTAACATCGTGTTTAAAGCCAATATTCTGTTGAAACCACTCAGATAAATTGACCGGTTGTTCACACATAACAGGCCTTAAAACTTCAGGTGGAACAGTAAAGTTAGAAACAGATCTGTTAAAAGTGACCACATTATTTTGAATTTCTCCTGCGGGGATATAGGCAGCTTGAGAGTCTGCACCACGTTCAGATTCCATCCGTGCTATCAATCCAGCAACCTGGTGGGTAAGTTGCTGTACCAACTGTGTTAATAGCTCAACTTGTCCAGTAAGGGCTTTCATTTGATATGGCCCCTGTGTAACAACCCCAGCTCCAGAACCAGCAACAACTGTAGACATATTCACAAACTGGGAACCAAACAATCAGCCAAGGAGTAGAGCCAATACACAGACAACCAAGTCAAAACATTTTAAGACAGTTTTAGCACTTTCATCAGAGTGTATCCACAGACTTCTTCAGAAACAAATGAAGCAAAATACATTCCACATTTAAATACACCACCAAAGAAGTCACATGACTATCAACACCATTAATTAGATAGTTAATAAATTACAAAGCGTTTAAAAAACACACATTTAAATTACTAGGCACAATGTGCAAGGTGGATATTTGGGCATACATGAGGACATTACATCTCTTTATAGCACCATTTGTCCAGCCCCCTCACCCCTCTATCAAATACACTGCATTTTTTATAAATCCTCACTAGGAAATAGGAAATAAGTGTGATACTCAAGGTAGCTGGTTTTTAGAAGGTAGTGCATGATGTATGATTATGTGAAAGATTTGGTAGAAGTAGATGTGTTAAAAAACAAAGGGCGTCTAAATTAGAGAGGTCCAAAGTTCATGGTAAGACAGGAGGTATGCAAGTGGGAGATGCAAACCAGACTGTTGACTAAGGGATGATGGAAAGATATAGGTTTTATAATAGGTACTCTTGCTGCATAAGGAATTCTATGAAAGGAAGCTTATGGTGTTTGGGGTCTGGGTGAAACACTAACTCCATGCAGCTCAGCTAACCAGTACCCAACCATTTCTGCACTGCTAATATAACTTTCTCTCTTTGTTTATAACCAGATGAACATCTAAGATGTGTTTGTCTCCTACTTCCTGTTTTTTTTTTCTTTTTTTTGACTGTAGTTGCATCAATTATGGCATCAGATGGCTGTTTTGAAATGTGAAATACACCTCACCAAGACATGCTATCCAACCTGCCCAAGAAGTCTAGAACATAACCTCTTTGTCTGCTGAATAGCAATGCTGCAAAAGTGGTACAGAGGCATGGCGAGGAAGATAAAGGGACAAAAAAGGGTGCCAAAAGATGTTACTTATCCTTCTGACTGAATAGAATATAGAAGAGGTCTCGCACTTGATAAATCCTTTAAACAATGAGTTAGAAATGTAAAATTAGTTATTTTACATATGTCAGCTTGTTTGCTTCTAGATAGAAAAATGTAAAAAAAACTGAGATAGAAACAGATAACATTTAATGGAAGAAAAAAAACGACAAGCATATTGGAAGAATAGAAAGACTGTTCTAGATGAAATAACAGTGTTAATCTCTCTGAGGGTGATGCGACAACAGTGGTAATTCAGTCTTTGTAGTGTTCTTTGCTACAAGTAATTGACCCCTCCAGCACAGACTTGAGTATATTATACTAAGGTTTCAATACTTGTTTCATACCAAACCTATCCAGGGAAAAGGTCCAAGGCTTATGATTCTTAAATGCCTTAAATTCCTTGGGAAGGTAGACATTTTCATTCAATTAGACTGCATAAAAGCTGACATGAGAGGACTGACTGTTGTAAATTTTCCATGGGGTGCAGGTTGCTCACAAGGATTATACTAGTAGTTACTTCTGTCAATTTCAGAGTTAAGTATACGCCCACACTTCCAGATCTGCATTAAGACGTGTGGTTGATACACCAAACATAGACTCAGCATTCAGAAGACAGAAGGTTTTGATCCCAGAATTGTTTAAAAAGATGGCTTTATCATAGTGTATAGCATGTGTATGTATTTGCCACTGTGATGTGTCAAAGATCAAGAGTAAATAAACCATAGGGTGATGTGGGATGCGTGCCCTCTCACTTTCCACAGACATATAGACTGTGCACTCAACTGACTCAAACACTAACAAAAAGAAGACCTTTTCAACTGCAATAGCAAAAAATAAAGAAAAAAGGTTGATGTCAATAAAACAAGCTCATTTCTTCATTTCTACTATAATAAGGATTTTGTGATCCGGAACAAGGAAAAAAGGAAACTTGCCCAGTTAGTCCTGCCTGCATCTACATTGTATTGGCTGGCTGGGTAGATGCTGATGCAATGCTGGCACCATGATTGGTTAGAAAGCAAAAGCAAAAGTTCTTTGTGGAAAAGTTGTACTTCCCAACTGAGATTGCAGGATGCCCATTACTTTTCCTCATATTTTTTCCTTCTCTCAGAAAATTCTTGATTTTCTGGTAAGTTAGTGAGGATTAGAGATGGTCAGTACTACCAGTCATTAAGAGTTTCATGCGTCTTATTCTTAAAAAATATGTGTGGAAGCCACATATGTCAGGAGTATGTACTGTACTTTTTTTCAGAATTGGTGCAAAACCTGACTGGGAATTCATGACGTTTGGTGTTGTATGTGTGAGTATGAATGTGCATGACTGCGAGTTTGTGCAAGAGTATATAAATATTTATCAGTGCTGTGTGTGTGTGTGTGTGTGTGTGTGTGTGTGTGTGTGTGTGTGTGTGTGTGTGTGTGTGTGTGTGTGTGCATGTGTATGTACTCTTATTCTTTCATCCCTAGTTCCCTAGTTTTGCAAAATGTCCCTGACTTTCCCGTCCCTCATTTTTTTTATGGTATACCAGTAAGACTATCAGGTGAGTCCATTATAATAAGCATTAGAGTTTCATGCTTCTTATTGCCCAAACAAACATCATGCTGATGCCAATACTGTTGTTTTATTAATTGTTTTAATTAATTAGAGCAGTATTTAAAATTCACCCTGATTTTGTCCCTTCATTATTTTTCACTGTATCCAAAATTCTGAATCAATGAAGTTGAGAGGTGTACATGCAACAATACCTCTCAGCTGTAACTGATTTTGCATAGCATCAATGATGTTTGCCCTGTCCCTGGTTTTATGGTAAGTTATTGAAGATTGCAGGTGAGTCAATAATACTAGATATAAAGAGTTTCATACGTCTTATTGTTAAGACCATGTCTGTTGATGCAAACCCTGTTGTTCTATTAAGTTTTTAATTGAATTAGCATAATAGTTACAAATTGTCCCTGATTTTGTGTCCCAATTATTTTGGGCTATGTCCAGAAGTCTTGAGGAAAGAAGTTGACCAGTATGCATGGACAATCACACACACACACACACACACACACACACACACACACACACACACACACACACACACACACACACACACACATCAATTGTGCTAAAATTAAAAAAAAAAAAAAACATGCATGGTTGCTTTGGGTAGTATTTACTATCATCACTGCCCATAACTGTATCTGGCTTCATGCCACAATAAAAAAATGCACCTTCAAAACAACTCTACAGTTCCTGTCAGTCTCTATTTAAATGACTACTAAGCTAAGGATTGCTGGGAAAGCACTGCAAGTTATTGCTAAAGGCAACCAGTTGCAGACACTTGGACTGCAAAGTTCTCAGTAGTCTCTATCATAGTAAAAGATAACTAGAGATTTCCAACTCAGCATCGCAATTAGTTGCTAAGGGCAACCAATTGCAGGAGCTTATACTGTATAATAACTGGGCATGGATTGGCAATCCATGTCCTGTTAATATGATCAAAAGAAAATTAAATTGCTGGTCACTGTACATAGCATATACAAGGCAGAGTTATCCCTTGTCAAAACACACTCTCCTATCTCCAGAAGTAACAAAAGACAAAATGTAGATACATTTATGGGCATCCATCTAATCATTATGGTTTGCTTAAAGCAAGCTGAAAAGGTCTCTGTCCAGCTGGATTTTCCCTGTCAACAAAGACAAATATATAAATAATATAACTGTTTTTTACATAACATATCACATAGGTGGAGGAAGCATTTCATAATAAATTTGTTCCTCCAGCATGTCTTATTTATTTATTAATGGATATTCAAGCCTTTAGTTTTAATGTTTGCTAAGCCATTTGTTTGTGGAGGTGTGAAAGATCACAGCGTGTTGAATCATCAGTAGCATGGAACAGTAGATATAAATCACAGCACAGGAGTCCATACAAGACAGAATATAGGGATAATGTTTTAAGCATGTCTTGGTAAATAAGGATCTTTTGCCTCATTATCATTTTAGTTAGCACCCTCTGGTGTTTTTTGTAGCTGTATGACATGGCTGGATAGTTGCATACAAAAAGAGACATTAAATTGCATAACTGGTCGGGTCAGGGTAGTTTACAAAGGAAGGATAACATCTTTTGACTAGGATGTGATACTTTGACTTTTAAACAGGTCTAGGCCGAAGGACATCCTGACTACTGCTGCTGATGCATGATGGACAAAAGATAGGGAGTTGTCCGTAATGGTGTTAAGATCTCTGATGACCGTGTCATTCTGGAGTCGGGTGCCAGCTATCACATAAGCTGTTGTCACACTTGTTTACCAAAAGTGACAGCGCTGTACTTCTTGCCATTTCCTAATATACCATTGATTTGCATGGTTTAGCCTGTGCTGGTATCAGCTGCTGAGTGAATAACACCAGATGACAATCGTTGGAACATTTAGCTAGTAACATGTCTGGAGTAGGGGTTTGGAGATCCAAAAAGTAGATATTGTACAGAAGAGATCCCAGTACTGAACCTTGAGGAATGCCTCTATCCACCTTTTTTCTTTTTGAGGTGCTACCTGCTACTTTAGCTCTGTGGGTTCTCTTTATAAGATCATTTGCTGTCTGTTTTACAACTTTGGAGTGTGTGTTTTGGCATCTAATATTACCTGGAATACCATCAGGGGTAAAAGAGCCAAAGTTATTGGCTAGATCCAGATACACTGTGTGAACTGAATGGCTACTATCTACATCTTCAGTGACTTTCTCTCGATGTTTTCTAAGTCAGATAGTCATGATCTCCTTTTGGCAAAACAATATTGTTAAGGTCAAGACCATTATTTTCTATGTTAAAGCTTAGGAAGTCAGATATAACTTAATATACTTTATTGATTTATAAACTTCCACGGTGGTGCAGCGGTAGTATTGTTGCCTCACAGCAAGAGGTTCTCCCGTTTGATTCTCGGCTGGAGTGCGAGGAGTGCCTTCTGTGTGGAGTCTGCATGTCCTCCCCATGGTTGGGTGGGTGTTCGAAAGACATGCCTAAATGGGTGTGCCTTCATTGAAGGTTGAACGTCGAGCTGGAACCTTGGCATTCATGAAAATCTACTGCCAATCATTAGCGGACCGGAGTTCCGTTGTGGCGACCCTTAACCGGGAAAAGCCAAAAGACAACAACAACTTATTGCACTGATGGGTCTGTAGTTTCTGGGATCTGAGGTAGGGCCCCCTCTATGGAGGGATATAATGATCAGGAACATACCTTGTGGGAGTTTTTAATGTGGGTAGAATTTGATTTATATTAAGCCTTAATTTGCTTGTTATTTTATTTTATTATATAACTTATACTGATGTTGCATTCTACCAAGATGGTTTATTTTTATGTTCCCTAGTATATTTGTTCCTGATTGTAGCTGCTTGATTTATGCTGCTTCCTAGATGAAAGTAAATGTTTTTGGCATAATGACAGCTGAGGTTGCATGGGATCTTGAAATTTTGCATTTGCATTTTGAAAGCTTTAATCCTTTTTGTCTTTTTAAAGTCCTTGAATTCAGGGTTGTTCATTGTGATTGGTTGAAATGCATTAATGTTGTTACTGTAGCCATGGGTACAGTGTTTTGGTATACTGTATATACTGGCCTAGCTTGCCTGAGTGCAGGGAATGAATGTTACTTTATAGACCACCTTCAATGTTGCGGCACAGGGGTTTGTGTTACATACGGTTGTTTTTGTGAGTGGCCCTGTGGGACAAGTTTCCATGATGTCTCACACAAGCATAGTGCTGAACACTGGCACTTGTGTGGTTGAAACTCTAGGATTTGGCACAGGTACTTGGTGCTGATTGCCAGTAATAGTGTTAATGGACATCTATGAGACAGGCTGCCATGATATAGTACAGACTTGCCACAGCACTGTCTTGTAAGTGAAGTCTTCTGGCTGCTCTACAGGCACATATTGTAGTGCAACACTATGACCAAAATACAGTCTATGCGATGTGGCCAAAAGGATAATGGCCTATACATTTCATGGGGGTACAGGATGACTATAACTGTGTAATTCAGTGCTATGACATAACCTATACATTTTACAGTGGATGACAGTGCAACATGGACCTGGTGTGTATCATTTCTAAATTTATGGCTACACCCCTGATTGATACCTCATATTTTTTTGCCTTGCCCCTCATAAAAAAATTGATTTTCTGGTAAGTCACTGAGGATTGTAAACAGTCAATAATGCCAGTCATTAGGGTTTCACATTTGTTATTATTAGAAAAAAATGCATTTTGGTGCAAAACCTGTTGTTCTGTTAACTTTGTAAGAGAATTGAAGTAATATTTAAAATTGTTTCTGATTGTGAACCTTTGGAAAAAGGAGTCTGTTGAGAGATTTCGTTCCATCACCTTAGTTTTAAAAACATTGTAGTTCTGTAGCTAGCTGTATTATTGTTGTCTTATGCCTAAACAGGTCAGAAAACATTTTTCTTAGCTGTTTTAGTGTGCATACTGCTGTCTTCTCATGAGGTGTGGGCTGTGGCAGATTTCATAAATGAATAAATTGCGGATGGAGATGACTAAAACTCATACATTTCTCCTCATTAAATTGGTGAGGACTGCTGACACTGATAATGACACCCATTTAAGTTGCATACAATATTCTTCAGAAGAAAGGATGCTAATGTAAAATGTGTTATTCTAGTCAGTTGCTAAGTAAATAACAGAAGAGGAATATTTCAAATTTGTCAGTATTTATGGACCTTTCCTCTACCTTAACTTTTAGTTTTGCTTCTGAGAGCTATGGCTGTTTTTTTTAATGGTGAGCTGTTTGTTAAGGGCAAAGCAAGGCAAAGTGATGAATCTTGTAGCAACAATTTGATCTTCATTGCTGAGGCTGATTTTTAATTTTTAACACTTTTGGTGATTACTGATGGCCGCGGTGGTACAGCGGTAGCGATGTTATCTCACAGCAAGAGGTTCTCCCGTTCGATTCTCGGCTTGGCTTGGGAGTGCCTTCTGTGTGGAGTCTGCATGTCCTCCCTGCGGTTGGGTAGTGTTCGAAAGACATGCATGTGTAAATGGGCGTGCCTTCATTGAAGGTTGGGCATCGAGCTGGCACCTCGGCATTTCATAAAAATCTGTGATTCCTTCAATGTCAGAGGTACTGTAAATTCTCAGCATGGGCACAATTTGCGTGAAGCCTACATGGAGTTTGCATGTTAATGCAATGAGCAGCATCGCTAATCACATATGCACATCATGCTTATAAAAGTATAGTGTTGCTGGCCAGGAAACCACGCAGAGTAGCACAAACACATAAAGAACATGCATAAACATTTGCCTATAGGCAAACCTGCTTAGCAAAATTGTATGTGCAGCCACGACTACCAAGGGAGAGAATACTTCAGTAACAGTATTACTAACAGAATAAAGAAAAGTGCATTCAGTGCAATGTACTCTACAACAATTATTTGCAGAATTAAATAATAGATTAGGGGCTAAAAGGCAAGGACAAAGACAGGAAAAGTGTGCTGATAAAATTATAATGTCAGAGTCATGTGTTTCATTTATAAAAAAAAGAGAGAGAGAGAGACAAGATGTGGGGTGAGACAATAAAGAAAAGAGATGATTAGATCCATTGTATGTCACATTCAAATGCTTTCTATTACAATAAATGTACTTTTATTATTATATTAGCTATCTATACAGCTTTCCCAATCCAAAAGAGGATTGTGAATTTTTACAGCTAATCCTTGCAATATGCACATATTGCATATATGCTTTTAAAGATATTACAGATTAATTTAACAACATGGCATTAAAGCCAATATTGTTGGGATTAAAATTAAAAAAAAAAAAGATATTTTTGGAATTTTAATGTATTTGTTACTTGTCTTAATTGAACCCACCAAATCTGAATACACTATTGCACTTGGCTAATACAATTACCAAGAGCTACAAAAGAAAGTATTAATGCTTATGGTTAAGATCTGCATGTTTAAGTTGCTAGTAATGTATAGAAGAACAATAATTTTAATACAATCATGTTCATTTGTGCTGCATACATACCCCTTGCCTCTCTGAGTCTTTCTAATCTTTCAGCATGTGCCTCCCTCTTTAGTGAAATTTCATGAGCAGCTGTAAAGTAAAAAAGAAATGAAAAAGTGACATTAAAGCATTATGCTTACCAGTCTTGGCTATCTACAGCTTTCTGTGTCATTTAATTATCTGTTTACTTATACAGCCATGGGATGTCAACAGTTCTAAACTCATTCAGCTGCTGGTTGAGTTGTGCCTGCTTGCACCATTTTAGGTCATTATAATGGTGCCTGCTTTTCTCCCCAGTGTGTGGTATGCCAGTCGCTCTGGACACAGCCTTGACTAGACTGTCTAAAGCCTCAGCCTTCTACTGAAACTCGGTATAGTCCCCCTGCAGCAGCCTACAGCTGTAGCACTTTACGAGAAGTGCAACAAATATTTTTGATGCCACCACTCCCCGCCTTTGAGCCCAGAATTGGGCACCATCCTTCCAGCTCCTGTCATGTCTGTACAGTTCCTCCAACAACAGTGAAATTGTTTTCCTGCCAGTTTGTGATATCACGTTTACAGTCATTACTCAAACCAGTGCAACCATGCCAGCCCTGTTTGCTTGATGTTAAGCAGAGAGCAACATTGTCAAACAAAGAGGAAGGGAGGTTTTGAAATAGGAAGGATAATGTGACATCTGGCTTTAATTTATGGCATGTATGCTGCTATACCTGACAACATTTTGTCCAGTTGTCAACAATGATATGTTAAATGACTTGGCTTTTAAGACTTGAATATGGAGAAACACATTTTATGACTAGGCATACATTTTGTAAGGCCTTACACACTGATAAAGGTAATTTGTACAATGTGGGATTCAAACCTGTGTAAAAAGAGAAAATTATATTCGCGGATGGGTATTTTTCCGCATTACCACAGACGTGTTTGCCAAGCATGGTTATTACTATACACACTTTAAAGAGTGAGTGATGCTATACAATTAAGCCTGTACGTGTGTGACATGACAAGGTCCTGGCTTGTGCATTCTCACATGTGATGCAGGAGTAATGTGTGAGTGGAAATGGATATACTTACATCACTTTCAGAGTACATTTTTGAGTTCTGGTTCAGACCACATGATTCATTCTGATTTCCAGTTATACTTGTGCTATGGAGGTGAATAGATAATTGTTAATAAACTATGAAGTCCACTCCAGGTCTGAAAATACATTTATAATTATATAATCATCAGCATCATGCTATAGCAGTTACACATATAATAGATGTGATACCATATGTATGTTCAATCAACCTGCTATACATAGGCATTGTTATATATATATATAATTACCTTGATATTCTAGGTTTTGTGAACAGTTACAGTGGGACACCCTTAATAAAAAGTGGAGTATAAAGGATTAGAACCATGGCTCATCTGGATTTGGCCGTGAACTGACATCTGGTGCCACAGGTAAAGCTAGGTAGCAGGTATGTTTTTTACATTCAGTTCTCCCCAGAGTGCTGATGAATGAACATCACCACTTAGCTTGTTCCACACTATTAAAAGTAATTTGTACAATGTAGGATTCAAACGTATCTCCAGAGTGCTGATGGATGAACATTGCTGCTTAGCTTGTTTACGCAAACAAAGATGAACCAGTTAGAATGTTTATTTTTTTCCCTTAAAAAGTGAACCATGTTTGTGTATAGGTAAGCAATCCACAAATGTAACAGGCAATAGTGAACATATATTCCTTCTGTTAATACTCATTATGATTCTTCCTCAGCAAAAATAACTACTGTTGAACTTGAACCATGCTTTACCTAGCTTATCTACTTTGTACCTCAATTTATTTACACCTTGTGCTAGACACACAGTTGGGTCATAGGTGTAATTTCTGCATTCATTACCATCCGAGTTGCTGACTGCTGCACAATGCGACTAAGCATCTTTGCACTTTTTAAGGCAACTGACAGTAAATTTTAAATTTTTATGCACTTAACCGTGTTTGTGCTAAGCCACGTGCTATGCAAATGGTAAAGACACAAAAAGTTAAACAAAAAATAAACAATTACACAGCTCTGGATCTGAACCATCAGATTAATGAAATTACAAAACACAATCACAGTGTGTTATCACTTCTTTGCCACAGATACAGATTTGCAACACCAATCAAATCATATGTGTACAAGCAATTCATATTTCATCCCCGGTATTAACAGTTCATACACTTGGACATTCTCACTTGGTTGTACATGTGTGGCTAATATGTTTGTGCATTAAATGATCTCACAAGAATTTATAAGTTTGTTTGAAGAAATGCAGCTCTGTCTTCTTTTAGCATTCTGGTTTTTCTTCCCTTATCTGTGCTTTTAACATCAGACATGCAGTCTCTAGAGCATTTTCTATCATTTTCCTTTCAAGGTGTGATAAAATTGCAAAACAGTAAACAACAGTTTTCATCAAAGGCAGGAGGCTTGTGCTATTATCTACAAAAATTACATGGGTGGTGTTTTGCTTTATTTAAAAGCTCACTGAAGTTAGTTCCACACTTGGGAAGTATATCTTCACTGCACATCCACTGCAGTGAAGGGTGTCTGAATTGCTATTGTGTTTTCCTTCACTCACACTGATTATTCACAGTTGCAAGTTGTTATCACCTAACAATGGTGTAGAACCTACAATATGTTTACTTCTGTTACATGAAGTCAGAAGTCTGGTATTTAGCAATTTTGATGAGTTCACATCTCATTTGCATCTTCACAGTGCTCAGAGGGCTGAATCTACACTTTAAAAAGGTAACTGTGCAGCTAGGGAACTTAAAGGTAAGGAGACGTGTATTTGGACACAGAGTGGTATTTTTTTGAAAGTGATTTCACTGCAGAGAAGACTTAATTTTGCTAAGGTATGCTTGTATTAGTCAAGGACATTTTAGATTTTGTAAAATGTTACAAATATATTTATATACCCAGCTTCTTATACTTCAATGTTGCCATAGTCAGTTTTGGTAGGCATTTACATTTGTGAGATCGACAAGTTATACATTCAGCACAACTATGTTCTTAAAATTTGCTTTTTCAATGTCCTGTGGTATTGGGGGGAAATGTAATGTACATGTTGCTGACACTGGTGTTATGTTTCTGAGATGGCCCAGGGCATCATCCACCAGAGTGACGGGCACAGTGAATAGTGAGTGGCATTCATAAATTGACTTTTCCTGTTGAAAAAGTGTAAACATCCTGAATAATTTTGTGGAAAACATATATACATTACTTACATCATATTCCTTGGCTTGTATAAACCTTCACTTGTGTGCTTGTGTGTGTCGGGGGGACCTTCCATTCTGTTGTCCAAAAAGAGAAGTGTGTTTTTAAGTACTTTTCTGTTGAAAATGTGTAGACAGTCTGATATTTATGTGGAAAACATATATGTTTTACTTATGTGGTATTCCTTGGTTTGTACAAACCTTTGTTTATGTACGAAGGGGAAGTGGGCCAGCCATCTAACATTCTGTTGTACTAAAGTAAAAGTGTGTTTCAAGTGCTTAATGTTGACAAAGGGTACACAAACTGATTATTTTTGTAACAAATACATCAGTTATGTGATTTTTATCTGTTTTATCCTTCTCTTTTTGTGTCACATAGGATTATGCCAACCAAGCCTACAAATCCATGAAACCTACTTTCAGTGATTCTGAGAATAAGGTCATGATACAAGCTCTGAGGTAGCATATAGCATTTCTGCTTGAGAGAGAACCTGTGAGGATATGGCTTAGAGAAAGGAGATTTGGAACCAGTTAGTCAATGACATGAATGAAGTTAGTGGTCGCACTTGTAATTACAATCAGATATGGCATCAGGTCACTGATATGATTTCATCAGCCTGGGGAGGGCAGCTGAAAGTGTCCAAGAACAGCTGGCTATGAGGGGTTGATTCTGCTACCGAGTCCCCACTGACAAGAAATGAGCAGTTCCTATGCACTGTCAGAGATCCAGACAACTCAATGGAGTCTGTGCACTGTGTTCTTGATGTCAGTGCTGATGTGGCTGGGAGGCCAAGTGTGTCCCAGGATCAGCCTACAGGTAAGCTTACAAATCATCATCGTTATTATCATCATCGTCATCAGCCCACTTTTTCCCACTTTTTCTACATGGGGTCAGGATATCGTGTTAACTGTCACCAACTTTCTCGATTCAGTGCCACACTCCTGCTTTCTTCAGCACTCTTGCCTGAATGTTGCAGATCTTCTTTCACACAATCCATCCACCTCTTTGCTAGACATCCTTGCTTTTTCTAACCTTCTTCCTGTCTGTCCTAAATCATCCTCACTGGATTGTCTTCTACTTTTCTGCACATGTGCCCAAACCACCATAATCTATTCTCTTTGATCTTTTCTGCAATTGGAGCTACATTGGCTTCTGCTCTTATGTCCTCATTTCTTCATCTGCCCCACAGTGTACATTCTACCACCCTTCTCAGGCACTTCATTTTCATCACCTCTAGCTTCTTCAACTGTTCTGCCTTTACTGCCCAGGTTTCTATACTATACATTAATACTGGTTGCATCACTGTCTTGTACATCTTACTTTTCAGCTTCTTTGGCATTTATCTGTCATAGACTATCCCTGACACTCAATGCCAGTTGGCTGCAGCCCCTCCGATTCTAGCTTTGACCTCTTCATTCAGACTTCCCTTCTCCTCAACCACTCCCCCCAGATACTTGAAGCTGTCTATCTGTTCCACTATCTTCCCGTATATCTATATTCTCAGCTTTTTTGATTTCCCCAGTTTGCTGCCATTACCACTGTCTTATCTTTGCTTAGTTTCATCCCATGTGCCTTCAGTTTAGCATTCCATTTTCCTATCCTTTACTGAAGTTCTAGCTCAAAGTCTGCCTGTAATGCCACATTGTCTGCATGCAGCAACTTTGTTGATCTGTCCCCTCTGACATGTTTGCTAATGTAATCCATCAACAGTATGAACAGCAGTGAGCTCAGAGCTGAACCGTGGTGTACACCCTTTCCCACTGGGAACCCCTCTGTGAAGCCAAACACTGTTTGTACTTGAGTCTTTTGATTCTTGTACATAGCCTGCACTAATTCTACCAATGTTTCTGGGACTTCAAACCACCACAGTACTGCCCAGATCAGCTTTCTTTGGACTTTGTCATATGCTTTCTCCAAGTCTAGGAATGGCCAGCTGGATTCTTTCCTCATCCGTAGCTTCTTCTCAATTATCTGTCTCGCTGAAAAGATAGGGTCATTTGTACTGCATCCTGATCTGAATCTGAACTGCTCATCTGCCATCTTACATTCAACTGCTCTGCATATCCATTTATCAATCACGGTCTCCAGAACATTCATGGAATGTGATAGGAGTTTGATGCTTCTGTACTCTCTGTAGTTGTGGATGTCCCATTTGTTCTTGTACACTGACGTGAGTATGCTTATTCTCCAGTCATCTGGGATACATCTTTCTCTCCACACTGCTATTAGTATCCTCATTTCTCCTCTATCTCACCCAGCGTCTTTATCATATCTGCTGTGACCTCATCTGAGCCTGCTGCTTTCCCTGACTTAATTTTCCTTAATGCTGTTCTTACTTCTTCTAGGGTGGGCTCCTCTTTTTGTCTCAGCAGGTAAGCTTACAAATGGCAACATTATATTTGCTTATAGAATAAAATATATTGTGTAATTTTACTACTACTTCCTTCGATGCATTTTTTTTTTTCTATTTGTACCTATTGATAAGCTATACACTTATACAACAGAGTTGTCAATACACGTGGGCATGTGTGGTTGTCTCAGCCAAGTTTCAGTTTCAGCTATTTCTCGCAGAACATATAGGCAATTATGTATGCATTTCCCCCTGTGTAATTCCCATTGTGATGCTTAATTGCCATCCTTTTCTTGCTTCCTTTCATCCAGGACCATCCTCCCTGCAATCTGTGGAGACATCCACGCAAGGTAAGCAAATGTCACTTTGCTTATTACTAAGCATCATTTAGATATATAATTATCTGTATGTGTGAGGAGGGTGTAATGAGTATCTGTATTGCTGTTCCATATGTGATTGTGTGACTAGTGTTACTTTTTGTTCATCTATGTTGGATTAACATTTAATTCCTGTGTTTGTTGCTTATTATCACAGGTGATCCTGACAGTGGAAGTGTAGGACTCCTACCACCTGATGTCTGAGTATCAGTAGACCCTGATGATGATGGCGGCTCCCAAACAGAGGCACAGTCAAGGGGGAGGTGCAGGGCTTAAATCTGACACTGAGGTTGTGACTCACACATCACCTGGATTTCCTTCAGACACAGTCTATCCATACTGATTCCACTGAGCTCTCAATAATGATCAGGTTGGGGATGACACAGCTGATCAAGATAGTGTGGTAAATGCGGCCTCAGTGCCGGTTAACTCAGGCCATAGCCAAAGTGTTGGCATGATGCCATGCAGGAGTGTTGGTCGAGATGGTTGGAAAATGACTGTTGTCCACCCTCGACCTGATCCTGCTGTGTCATTATGTGCCACTTGATGTATGTTTAGGGCTGCCATGGAGGCACAACCACATTCAACTAGGACCTCTGATGAGATTTTAAGGGTTCTAGATGTGGCACAAGCTGACATGTATGACTACCTCCACCATGTGGCTGCTTCAAGTGGATCAGATGAATGACACAATGGAATGGGCAGTGCTTGTTATGTAATGTATGCTGGGAGTGGGACAGCATCCACATGGCCATAGGCCCACAACATCATCTGGTGTTAGCCAATGTGGCAGTGCCCAATCCTGCCCCCATAGTGGAACTACTTCCACTGCTACATCAGTGATTGAAGTGTCCACATCCAGACATGGTAGACCATGGTATCATGGATCTGGGCATAGTCATGATGAGAGCTCATCTAGCAGACATCGCTCACATTCAGGGCATAAACATGCCAGTGCAACTTCTGACAGAGCCAGTGCTGGAAGCTGGGGGTGATGACAATGAACTGATACCTCTACCATGCATGGCTCATACCTGTCAGATATGCCAGGATGTACACCTAGCACAAAGCTTGGCTGTGTTCATGCAGACATTCACACACACATTTCACATTGAGTGCCAATACAGACTCCCACACATAACAGGTACATGAGACATTCAAGAGGCTTGCAGGTCATTCTGTCTCCATGGCCATTTGATAATTAGCTCCACGTCTGCCTGCCTGCCTTTTTTCTCAAACACACACTCACTACTTTTGTGTCAGCCTTGGGCTCCTGTTTCCCAAAACCCACTCTGTGCAAATGATGATAACTGTGCCATCACCTTGTTTCTATCTTTTGGATTCAGGGTTGCATATGTACATTGTCTAATGCACAGGGTGCATATCTAAAGGAGTGCTTAGTATATGTATGGGTGCTGCTATTTTGAAATTTATACTGATCTCTTACAGTCTTTTTACTGTTGTGATTACTACCTTGAAATTCTTGATTCATCAGTGAGACTTATTGCTCCAAAGGTAAGAATGTAGAGATAATTGATTAGACTTTGGACTGCTTTTTCTATTGTATGTATTTTTGATGCATGAGGCATGTTAGCTGTTAAACAGCAGAAATCTATCAACATAATTCATTCCTGTCACATATTGATCTCATTGCTGGACAGCTCTCGCACATTCTACTTTGGTGCATTTTCAAGTAACAGTATGCAAAAATCTTCCGGTCATTCATGTTCTTACCTATTTATTTTCCTTAACGAGGTTCAACACTTGCCTTTATAGTTCTGCAGTTACAAATGTTATCTGAGTCTGTTTCGTTTCAGCAATACACAACCATTAAATGGGTAAATAAAAGGTTGTGAGCATTGCCAGGCATCAATTTTACTGTATGTATTTGCATAGGATGAAATATATACCCCTTAGGAGGTCAGTGTGTCTGCTATCCACTCCCTCTTGGCCAGGATGAGGACATGTTGTGCACACCTACATCCATCTACACCCACCACAGCTGGTGGTTCCCCTTTGACGCCTCACCTGCATGTGACTGTGGTGAACTTGCTAGTAGTGGTGAGATGTGTTCTGCTTACCCTTGGTGTTCCTGTTGCAGCTGTTTTCTCAGGATTTTATTGTGAAGGATAGAACAGACAGTGATAATTTCAGCATAAGGGCAGCACAGTGGTGCAGCGGTTAACATTGTTGCCTCACAGCACGTGGCTCTCCGGTTCAATTCTTGGCTGGGGTGCCATCTGTGTAGAGTTTGCATGTTCTCTGTGCATTTGGGTGTGTTTCCTCTGGGTACTCCAGTTTCCTTCCACATTCTAAAGACATGTCTGGAGCATTTATCCCCAGGCCTCCGATGAAAATAGCCTCTGTCCTAGTCGGACTTTCCCGGTCAACAGATGATAACTAAATAAGTACGGAATTGTACTACAGGCCACCCCCAATGTATCTAGACACTGAAACCGTGACTTAAGCAGCCCAAACATATGCTCTATGATACTTCTTGTTTGAGCGTGTGCCTCATTATAGCATTCCTCCATGGGTGTGTGTGCATTTCTGAGGGCATCATGAACCATGGTTCAAGTGCATCCCCTGCATCCTCCAGTAAATGGCCTTGTGGGATATCACCACTAGAAAACCTCTGGTAGATCTGTGAGTTGTGCCAGGTATGGGAGTCATGGTTACTACTGGGGTTGCTATTACACACATTCAGGATGATTCCCTTAGAATTACACATGACCTGGCTGTTAATGGAGTGGAACCCCTTTCTGTTTATGTAGAACCTTCCTTGATCCCCACACAGTGCTTTGATCTCAATGTGTGTAATGACTGTGGAACCCAAGATTTCAGGACAGTGTGCTACAGGGTAGAAATCCTGCATAGTTATAGCTCTGTCTTCGGGGTGCAGGGAAAATATATTTAGTCACTGGCATGGTGTAGCAGAGCATTCAGAAATTGATGTAAGATCCTGGATGCTGATGTCTATGTTACCCACAGCATGTCTCCTGTTGGTCTCTGGAAGATTTCTGTAGCTAAAATTCTTAAGTGCTAAACATACCATGGTCTCCACAGGTATTGGTTTCCCTTGTTTTGCCATTGCTCTCAGTTGAGAACCAAAATGGTTGCAGAGTTCCTGGCATGTGTCTCTATCTACCCTGTAGCACTCTACTATTTTGACTTCATGCAGACCATGAAAAGTTAAAAAGGGTCTAAATACCTTTCCCCTTCTTGCCCAAGGTCTATCAGCAGATAGACTTGAGCATGTTGGACATACACATGCAGAAGAGTAGCAGCAGTCCCTAACATTCTTTCCCTCTAGTGTAGTTTCCATGGCTGTATTGTAATAGGTTTTGGAATACAAGGCAAAAATTTACACTAAGTGTACTCAATTGCTTTATAGTTTGCTGAACAGCTCCACCATCTTGGATTGGTGAATTAACATACAATTCAGCTGCTTATGCTGTAATTAGTATGCCACAATGCTTACCATGTTTGCATGGCTCTATACATTGCATAGAGCCACTTACTGAATACATATCAGCACGCTAGCATATGCACTTCCTGCATAGAGAGCCATGTAGGGTTCATTGAATCCTGCCCCATGATTTCTTATTGTGAACAGTTTTCAGTGAACTGAAATATGGCCTTTTAAACACAGCTAGTAAATCCATCATTTCAGTGGGCCTTTGCTGTCACAGCCTGGCAAATGCTTGGTTTCCACCTTGGTGCTCAGCATGAAAGGATGGGGCAGGTAATTTATGAAAAGCAAACAGCAGTTATAAGATCACGTCTGATTGATTATTAATATAGTTTGTTGTGTGTCAGGGGCAGGATCTTTCAAAGTGCCATATTTTATTTATTATTTATTTATTTTATTTTACATTTGTTAACCAGGGGTGTCTGACTGAGCCGAAAAGGCCCTTTTTCAGCAGAGGCCCGGGGAGAAAAGCTCCACAAAGAAAAATTACAGACACATTTAGTTATTTAGACATGATCAGTATACACACAAATTACAAGAGACATGTTTTTACAGTGGTATGTGGCACATAAACAGTTACAGTGGAGAGAACAAACAAAAAAATATTAATTTTAAAAATAAAGGCAATTAATAGATTTGTGGTGTACAGCTGAAATTTGGAACATAGGTAGAATACATACATAGTACACAGGTACAGTACATACATTGTTGATTAGCCAGTGTTTGTGAGTATGATTGAAAACTATTATCAGGTGCTCTAGATTTAGTATGTATATGTTATCCGCTTTCACTAGCCTGGGGAGAATGCCAACTTTGCTTAAGATGTTGCCTGATGAGGTCTTTAAAGGAGGCTTTAGATAATGTGTTTTGAATGCTAGTAGGGACAGAGTTCCATTTTTTAGCCACTGAACTACTATATAGTGCAACTCCAAAGCTATTGTAGCTGTTGGTGACTTATAGTAGTAGTTTGCTTGATGGTCTAAGAGGCCTTTTGGCTGAGTGATGTTGTACTAGGTTTTTGAGGGCAGGACACTTATTGGGGAGGTAATAGATAGAATGACAGAGGCAGAGCTGATTGTAGGTTAGGAGGTTGGGCAGTTCAAGCCAGTGGAGCTGTCTCAAAGCAGTACAGTGATGAGTTCTATATGAGCAATTTGCAGCAAAGCGGACAATTCTGTTATAGCAGGCTTCCATTTTTCTTAGTTCAGTTTTGTTGAGATTAGTCAGAATGGGAGATGCATAGAGTAGGGTGGATAGAAGTTGGGAGCGAGCAATGGCTGATCTTGTGTTGTTGGTAAAAATGGTTTGATACGGTAGAGTGACCCCAGTTTGGCATGTACTTTTTTAATAGTTAAGTTGAGATGACTATCAAATGTTAGGTGGGAATCTATGGTTATTCCCAATAGCTTAGCCTGTGCCACTGGAGCAATTGGAGTAGCATTTGTGGAGTAGATAGTGAATTGACTGTTAGTGTTTTTGTTAGAACTGGTTATAATCATAAGCTGAGTTTTCTTTGGATTGAGGATAAGTTGGGCTTTGGTAAGGTAGTTTCCAACGTCAGAGAATGCTAGTTGAGTTGTTTTCAGGAGGGTGGGAATGTTTTGTGCAGCACAAATTAAGGTAGTGTCATCTGCATACTGAATTATAGATGCACGCTGTGTGGAGGTCATTTGTGAAGACTGTGAATAGTACTGGTCCTATGATAGAACCCTGTGTGACTCCTATAGTTATGGGCAGCTGAGGAGAGAGAGAATTTTCCCATTTCACAGCTTGGTACCTGTCAGTTAAGTAGCTTTGGAACCAGGTAAGAGTGGAATTTGATAGATGATATTGGTTCAGTTTGTTTAGCAGGATTTGGTGTGAGACTATGTCAAATGCTTTGGACATATCCAAAAAAAGAGTTGACGCTTGTAGGCCTTCATTTTTGAGATGCCTAGGAGATAGTTTAGCATCTGGGTATGGATGCATTTTTCTAGGATTTTGGCCAGGGGGGAGAGTAAAGCAATGGGTCTGTAGTTATTAAGTTCAGTGGAGGTCCCACCTTTATGTATGGGTGTAACATAGGATATTTTCCAGAGTTTGGGCACATAGTTTTCAACAATTGATCTGTTTATGAGAGTGGAGACTGGGATAGCAATAGCATCTGCTGTGAGTTTCAAGAAATAGCTGGGGAGTAGGTCAGCTGCTGTTGATGAGGTTTTTAGTTTGGAGAGCATGCTTTTGATTGAAGTGGTGGAAACTGTTTTGAGGGTAAAGCTTGTATTAGTGTTATTTGTGTTGGGGGGGATAGTGAGGAAGGAACTGTCCTGTGATACTAAGGATAGAATTGAGCTCACAAAGTGGGAGTTGAATTGTGTTTCGATGGGAACTTTAGTGTCAGGGATGGTTGTTTTGGGGGTAGCCTTTTGGGTGGATTATAGTAGCTGGTTTACATTTTTCCAAAATTGTTGTGGGTTGTGTTGGTATTTAGTTTGTAATGTTGTGTAGTAGGATTTTTTTGTCCAGCCTAATGCATTTTTTTGCACGGTTGCGCAGTTCTTGGTACTTAGTTAGGCTTTGTGTTTCTTTGTTTTTTTGATAGTAATGCCAGGCAGTGTCTCTGCACTTGAGGATTTGTTTGGTTTCTTTACTGAGCCAGGGGTTTGTAGATGTTCTAACCTTGATTTTGCGCAATGGAGCAACAGTGTTTAGGTGTAGAAATGTTTTGTTGAAATATGCTACAGCCTGGTCAAGTGGGAGGCTGGACAAAAAAATCCTTCTACACGACATTACAAACTAAATACCAACACAACCCCCAAACATTTTGGAAAATGTAAACCAGCTACTAAAACCCACCCAAAAGGCTACCCCCAAATCAATCACCCCTGACACTAAAGTTCCCATTGAAACACAATCCAACTCCCACTTTGTGAACTCAATTCTATCCTTAGTATCACAGGACAGTTCCTTCCTCACTATCCCCCCCCAACACAAATAACACTAATACAAGCTTTACCCTCAAAACGGTTTCCACCACTTCAATCAAAAGTATGCTCTCCAAACTAAAAACCTCATCAACAGCAGCTGACATACTCCTCAGCTATTTCTTGAAACTCACAGCAGATGCTATTGCTATCCCAAACTCTACTCTCATAAACAGATCAATTGTTGAAAACTATGTGCCCAAACTCTGGTACATATCCTATGTTACACCCATACATAAAGGCGGGACCTCCACTGAACGTAATAACTACAAACCCATTGCTTTACTCTCCCCACTTGGCCAGAATCCTAGAAAAAGGCATCCATACCCAGATGCTAAAATATCTCCTAGACAGCAACATCCTGTCACCTACTCAACATGGTTTCAGACATGCCCATAGTACCACTACAGCCCTACTCTACTTCGCAGACACAGTAAACCGTCTCAAAAATGAAGGCCTGCAGGTGTCAACTCTTTTTTTGGATATGTCCAAAGCATTTGACACAGTCTCGCACCAAATCCTGCTAAACAAACCAAACCAATGTCACCTATCAAATTCCACTCTTACCTGGTTCCAAAGCTATTTAACTGACAGGTACCATGCTGTGAAATGGGAAAATGCTCTCTCTCTCCTCAGCTGCCCATAACTATAGGAGTCCCACAGGGTTCTATCTTAGGACCACTACTATTTACAATCTTCACAAATGACCTCCATACTTCCACACAGCATGCATCCATCATTCAGTATGCAGATGACACTACCTTAATCTGTGCCGCACTAAACATTCTCACCCTCCTGCAAACAACTCAATTAGCATTTTCTGACATTGAAAACTACTTTACCAAAGCCCAACTTATCCTCAATCCAAAGAAAACTCAGCTTATGATTATAACCAGTTCTAACAAAAACACTAACAGTCAATTCACTATCTACTCCACAAATGCTACTCTTATTGCTCCAGTGGCACAGGCTAAGCTATTGGGAATAACCATAGACTCCCACCTAAAATTTGATAGTCATCTGAAATTAACTATTAAAAAAGTACATGCCAAACTGGGGTCACTCTACCGTATCAAACCATTTCTTACCAACAACACAAGATCAGCCATTGCTTGCTCCCAACTTCTGTCCACCCTACTCTATGCATCTCCCATTCTGACTAATTTCAACAAAACTGAACTAAGCAAAATGGAAGCCTGCTATAACCGAATTGCCCATTTTGCTGCAAATTGCTCATATAGAACTCATCACTGTACTGCTTTGAGACAGCTCCACTGGCTTGAACTGCCCAACCTCCTAACCTCCTAACCTACAATCAGCTCTGCCTCTGTCATTCTATCTATTACATCCCCAATAAGTGTCCTGCCCTCAAAAACCTAGTGCAACATCACTCAGCCAAAAGGCCTCTTAGATCATCAAGCAAACTACCGCTAAAAGCACCAACAGCTACAGTAGCTTTGAAGATGCACTATATAGTAGTTCAGTGGCTAGAAAAAAAGGAACTCTGTCCCCACTAGCATTCAAAACACATCATCCAAAGCCTCCTCTAAAGACCTCATCAGGCAACATCTCAAGCAAAGTTTCCAGTGCCATGATTGCTCCCCAGGCTAGTGAAAGCTGGTAAGGTACACATACTAAACCTAGAGTACTTGATAATAGTTTTCAATCTTACTCACAAACACTGGCTTATCTACAATGTATGTACTATACCTGTGTACTATGTATGTATTCTACCTATGTTCCAAATTTCAGCTGTACACCACAAATCTATTAATTACCTTTATTTTTAAATTAATATTTTTTTGTTTGTTCTCTCCACTGTAATTGTTGATGTGCTGCATACTACTGTAAAAACATGTTTTTTGTAATTTGTGTGTATACTGATCATGTCTAAATAACTAAATGTATCTGTCATTTTTCTATGTGGAGCTTTTCTCCCCGGGCCTCTGCTGAAATAGGGCCTTTTTGGCTCAGTCAGACACCCCCGGTTAACACATGTAAAATAATAAATAAATAAAATAATAGATGATATGTAGACACTCTATGTACAACCCTTTGACAAATGTCTCTGGTTGTGGCTGAAAAGGGTTATTGGACCCAACCCACCTACCCAAATAAATTTCATCTGCTATATATAAATATATGTCTGTATGTGTTTACATATCTATATATATATATATATATATATATATATATATATATATATATATATATATATATATATACATATACACACATATACCTATGTGTGTGTGTGAATTTAGTGTATGTTTACCATAGGGACTGCCCCTTCCGTGTATTCTATTCCTTAAACACTTTAAGCACCAGAAGAACCCATTCAATTATATTAAAGGTTAAAAAAATAAATAAATAAAAAAAAAAAAACGAGATTTAAATAACACCCTTAAATTCTAAGGATATAAACAGTAAATATCACTAATATATCAGTTGAGCTGAAAACCAGTACCTATGGGTAGGTTTTACCTAGTGCACACCTATATTATGTGCTTATAAACGTGTAAAAGTCTGAGACATAAACAGATCAGTGCAGCACTTGTCTGCCTCTACATAACTAAAGATCTAAAAATATAATTGGTCTACTGAGATTTTTTTTTTCCTGCTAACATGAAGAATTCCTTTGCAACAACAAGCAAGATACAAAGACTCATGCCAATAGGCTAATTTTCATCCCACCTCTATGGGTTAGACTACAGACCAGAGACAGAGTCCTCCTTAACTTAAGGTTTGTGTAGCTACTGTTTTTAATATTAGTTTGGGTCACAGATAAAAAGTGAATGTTTAATACTGAGCGACCCTATGCAGCTAGCCTGTGTTGATGTTGTACATACTCTAGAGATGCAAAATACATCTGAATTCCTACATGCAGGCTAGGACAAAAAAAGAACAAATGACTGCTGCTGTCTAGTTGAGACTATTGGTAAACAAAAAAATTAATTAAAGACATACCCCCGGATTCACGAATCCTCCGTGTAAGACTTAATAAGTCTTACTCGGAGGCTGCAGTTGGGCGGTATGATGTCAGCATGCCATGAATATTGATGAGGCCATGCTGACTCAACCGTTAGTCTTACACGGACCGTGTAGGAAAGCAGGGGGTGTGTCTGACTGCCGAGCAGTCTAAATGTCCACGCCCCTGCAAGGGTTGGAAAAGTAAAATGAAAACACACAAGAGCGAGTCCGATCAAATGTCCTTGCACCCAACACCACACTCCCTGATATTGTAAACCCCATCACAGTTATAAAAAGTAAAACATTAATTTTATTTTTTTTAAATTCCCGAAATAGCTGCCTGTATTTGCGCGTGTGTGCACGGGTGTGCCCATTGCTTAACTGCAGTTAGCAATACAGACATGGAAGAGCATAAGAAAGAATGTTTATGCAAATCACACCAAATAGCAATAGCGTAATGGTAGAGCGTTCACACAAAGAGGAGGCATTTACGGTTCGAGTCCCACCACCCTCCTTCTTATTTATGCTTTAAATCAGTATATGAAATAATACCTGACATATATGATTAAAATATTAGTAAAAAGCAGTGAAATGGCTTATGTATCAATGAAGAAAATATATATTTTTAAAGGATCCTGATATATAATTGCCCGCAGTTAAGCAGCGCTTTTCCCAGCGCAATAGAGTTGCCCATAGTTAAATAGCGCTTTACCTAGTGCAATAGAGTTTCCCAGAGTTAAATAGCACTTTACCCAGTGCAATAGAGTTTCCCAGAGTTAAATACTGCTTTACCCAGCGCAATAGAGTTGCCCATAGTTAAATTGCACTTTAACCAGCGCAATCTGTTTGCGCGGACGTGCGCACCGTGCCAACCAGGGCACTGTAGGCCAACGTGGAGCAACGTAGAGCAAAGTTGCTTAAACACAGCCACACTCCCTAGCCTGTCTGGACAGTATTAAGATAAAATGAATGACAAGGTTCGAACCCAGGACTCTGTGCACCATAATCAAAGTACAGAACCACTAAGCCATGACAGCTTAGGAGAAACAACCTCTGTTAACATACATATACTTAGAAATGGTAGATTAACCATTACTAAGCAGGTCTGCAGTCAGCCGAGAATTTTCAAAAACTGTCAATCACACAAAAGTGCGGGAAATGCGGCATATATAAGCCCCATAGGCAAGAATACTCACCATAACTGATTGTAGCTCACATCTGCAGTTAGAATGGCTAGTGCTGGAGAGGGTACATGCTTCCGAGCTCAATGTTGGGGCATCGAGGAGTCGAACTACATGGTTTGGCTCCTTGTCCACCATTATGAGTCAAGGCTCCTGCAGGGCCAGTTCCAAGGGATGGAGTACAAGGCAGGGGCTTGGAACCGGTTAGCTCATGACCTCACCAGTGCAGCAGGCATTCCTCGAACTGGTGAGCAGGTCCGTCACCAGTATGCAGACCTGAAGAGATGGAAGCAGGACCGCCTGAACCAATGGATACAGGAGGCCCATGGGATGCAAGATGCCCCACAACTGAGTCGGTAGCCATGGAATGCAGTATGTAAGAATTGATAATTGATTCTGTATAATGGATAGGCATGTCTCAATATCCCTTCATTTACTTCACAGCTACAGGTGACCGTGCTGTTAATCAGCAAGCCTATGCATATAGGCTGCTAAGGCTGCGCCACTAGGCAGGTTAGTGATTATTCTGCATGTATTGTTATATAAAATAGGGGAGAGAGGATAAAAGAAAGTGTTGTAGTTCAATAATACAGCCTTAAAATGCCCTGAATAAATCCTCTACATGTACTGTCATATAAAAAAGTCAGAGAGCCAGAAAAAAAGAGTGTAGTAACCCATTAAGAAAGGTAAAATATGACCAGAATAATATCTCTGCAGGTACTGTCATATAAAATAAGTGAGTGAGCCTGAAAAAGAGCGTTCTAACCTATTAATAAAGGTATAGTATGTCTTGAATATGTCTTCCATATGCACTGTTATATCAAATAAAGGAGCGAACCTGTGGAAAAGTATGTAATGTAATTAATAAAGGTATAAAATGAGGAGTGTGTCTGTGTCACTTACTTTGAAATGTTGTTGTACCCTTGCATTATACAAATAGTACTGTTTTAATAAGTGCTGGCAACCCAGAGTTGTGCAGTCCCATCTAAAGTGGGTGATGGAAGTGCTAATAGCTGTGAAGCATATATACAGTCCTCAACAGTCAGTTACTGGCTGGCATGCATAAGTAAATCTGGCACATGAGTAGCATGTTAATTTGTTCCCCAGAAATGTGAGTGTGCTTCAAGAAATGCAGGGTTCTGTAGAAATTGAAGTGAAAATGTCATGTGAAAACATCCAGATATGTAGATAAAGAAATGTAAATGAAATCAAGAAATATGTAGCAGTAACATCTGCATCATGGACAGTTAGTATGTCAGATATAGGTCAGGTATATACTGAAGTAGCCAAACCCATTACACAACCTAATGCATGTTGGCAAGTGTAATAATACATGTAGGCGATATACACTTGCAATCACTAGGAATGTAGTGTGGACTAAAAGTACTAATAGGATGTTAATAGAGGTTTCTTTCTACACCCTACTGTATGTGCATAAACCATGCAATTCCACACCTCGATGGGTATGTGTAATCTCAAATATTTGTTGGGACATATGTCCTATTGTTCTATAAATATTTGCATTCACTTTGATGCATGTGCCCTGTTCAAACACCACAATCATGGTGGCCTGTTGCTACCAATCATCCCTGCATGTTGTTGGAATATCCACTGTCGTTCAGTATATGCATGTGTTATGCTTACTGTTCAACTGTTGGAACCTTGGTGTGTTGAATATTACTGCATGCTGTTACAACTAATCTGGAATGCTGTTGTTTATGTTGTAATTAAACACACCTAATCACAGAACATATGGGAAGTCCGGTCCCAGCGGATCCACGTGTCCCTCCTCAGCTGGCGGGTGCAACTGGCACCAGCAGATCTGGTGCCCAGCCCGGGCTCCCCTCCTCCGTTAGTCCTGTGCCACCTTCGTGTGGAAGCACTGCAGGGGATGGGGCTCATCCCCCCCATGCAAGCATGGGCGGAGAAGGGCCACCTGTCACCCTTCGAAGGGTCCAGGCTGTGGTGCTTAAGAAGATCCAGCGTTCAGTCGCTGATTCCCCTACACCAGCTCGAGGTGAGAGTGGCGCATCTCATGGGTGAGCCTGCCCATCCTATACAGCCCCCAGCACAGCCACCCTCGGGGCTGTGAAGGTGCAGTGGTGACTGCCCATGGGTGGATATCTCACTTCCACTGTTACCATCTGTGGGTTCATGGGCTTGTGATTTCCAAACATCCGTCCCCGTCAATTGTGTTCACCCACCCCATGTGCCATACACCGCCCCTGTATGTGTCTTGTTTGTCTTGTCTGTTAATCTCCCCAACCTACCTCCCCAAACATAATTACTTCCTCTACCTCATTTTCCACTCTCACCTGAAAAAAAAAAAGGGCAATCTGTACCCACAAAAAAATTACGCCCCATACATAGCTGCCTATTTCGCACACATGTCCGCTGGACGTGTAAACTGATAATTATAATTGGCAGTACAACAAACTTTGTTGTCCTCACCCCTCTCCCAGGGGTGGAAGGTTTCAAATATCACTCCAAATTTATTGCATATGCACAGCTGTTGCTGGTAAAGAAATGGGCAGCTATGGACCTTCCCTACACCGTCCTGCATATCCTGAGCTTGTTTACCTACCGTCTGTCCCTCTTTGTGCCCCCTTTTTCACCACTTTCCTATCGCCCCATTTTCTTTTCTTTAAAAGAAATTAGTGTGGGGGTTAGCGGGAGTAAGCACTTTTAAGCAGTAGTAAGCAGGTTTAAGCGAGTGTGCACATGTGTGCGCTTAGCTAAGCGTCGCACAAACCCGCGCAAACCCGCTAACAACTGCTTAAAAGTGCCTTAGTCACTCTATGTCAGGGTCCTTGTTCTGCTCAGCAGCAAAACAAAAAACCTCAGCCAGTCTCGAACCCCAGACCATTGACACCATAGACTGCATGAATTACCACTAAACCACAGCAGATATGCAAATAACCTGGTGCTGAAATAAATATATCATGCATTACAATGAGGGAATGCAAATGGAAATTAGGAATGGCATAACACATATCCTGTTCTGTTGGCCTTTACCAGCAGTTGTTGTGGAATTCCATGACATGACTGTGAAAAGAGAACCAGCCATTCTAGCAGGGAATAATGTTACAGTAGCACCTTACAAACACTACACAGTATCAGACCAGGATAAACACTGGCAAAGTGAATAGGGCAGAGGCCAGACTCCCAAACTGTGATTGCTTTACAGGGATGTCCCTGATTAGTAAACAAATGTTAGCTGTGCCCCTCTGAATTACTCTGAAAAGTACTAACATTAGGCGGAAAAGTGGGGAATCACACTTAATGAATAATGTCAATAGGTGAGAGTAGACACTGCTTGTACGTCAGCAAATGTGTAGTAATGCATATGCTCTGATTCCCAAGAAAGTCCCAACTGCAATATGTCTGTAATATATTGCAGGTGTATCTCACTTATATGTACCTTTCACTGAGGCCATTCAACTATATACCTGAGAGTATCTGAGGCCTGGCAGAGGCAGAAACACACAGGCATATCAGCATTCCTGCTGTTACACAATCTGCAAATAGCTTTGGAAGGAGTTCCACAAGCATGCCCTTATGAAGGAGTACAACACAGAAATATCACAGGATGTAGCCATGTACTGCTAGCAACCAACTGTGACAATGCCATTGTGCCAGTGCTGAAAAGACTGGTTTGGTGCACAGACAAAGAATAGTAGGCTAACCTCTAGCTACCATCTGGATATGTCCACAGGTGGAAGCTACGCAGACAGACTACTTGCCTTGATAAACTAACACGTACACAGCAACCCTGTATGTTCAGCAAGATAAACATCACACGATAATAAAAAATGCTCTTTGCAGTTCTGCACCCCTACCCAAAGGTACGACATACCTGTGTATTCAGGCAAAAAAAAGGGTGTAGGTAGGCATACTCAGTACTGAAATATATCCAGTTGTGTTGAGCAGCCTGTGCTAACGTCAACACAAACAAACCACAAACTGTTCAGAAGTGAGAAACATAATAATTACAGTATAGCAGTACACAAACAGTGCATGTGCCACAGGAATTCATTGCAATAATCACATTTGTATTGTAGTTAATTGTCTAATACAGAAAGAAAGTACATACTCCCATGTATCCTGTGTTAGTATTTGGAGGGGTGAGTACATGTCTACACTGAGAAGTGTGTACTGGAAGCAGCAACATTCAGGTTTGAGTACAACATGCATATCACTGGCTACAACCCTAGCTTCAGATAAGAGACATATACCAACCTTCTGACTGACACAACGGTGTCCAGAGCAAACAAGCATGGGCCCCACATTAGAAAGCTGAAAGGGCTATGCCTACCTAACATAGCATTTTATAGCAGTGGGCTGCAATCACAGTGAGTACTGCAATCACCACACAGCAGGCTGCATGCAATTACTGAATGGTGGGCAGCAATTGGTGCAGAGGCTGTCATATGCACATGTGCAGATACCTAGAAAAGCAGGCTGTACCTGCTGTCCACACATGCAATAATATAATTACAGGAACAAGGAGATAAAGAGCGGGAGCGAAAGAGAAACAGAGACACAGAGAAAAGAGACAGAAACAGAGACAGAAACAGATACAGAAACAGACAGAGAAATCCCAAAACAAACAACCAAAAAAAAAAAACAACAAAACTAACAACAGACAGAGCAGGGAAAACAAAGGTAAGGTATGTAACTCATATGTATGTGCCGGCATGTAGTAGATGTTCCTGAAGAGTACTCTACACACTGCAAATCATCCATATGTGGCAGCAGTACGTATCTATCTGTATCTGCACATGTATATAGGGCAAGGGACATACTGCAACTGTTAGTGAAGGTTGGACACATATATGTCGTTGAAGGTTGTTATGTTCATATATCTATGTAGGTCGTAGTGTGAGGCATAGAAAACAGCATGCAGTGCTGATATATGTCATGTGGTGGTTAAATGCTGTGGGACTGATTTGTCAGATCTGCTGTGTTACAGCCAGTGAGGCCTGCTAAAGCCACGTGGGCTGAGGACACCAAAATGCATTCTGCACAACACTGTGCAATATAATCACATAACTGTACATCCCACAACTGTCGCATAACTGATATCCCCATCATGAAAGGTGGACGTTACATGTGCCTATATGTACATCCATATTTACAGCAATGGATGTGTACATGTATGTGTATGTGTATGGATATGTATATATATATATATATATATATATATATATGTATATATATATATATATATATATAGACATCTATATATATATATATATATATATATATATATGTATATATATATGTAGAGAGAGAGAGAGAGAGAGACACGGGGTCATATGTACTGCAACAGGTGTGTGGTGACCAAGGCATGGACTGTAGACAACTGCCGATACTGCCATTCCTCCTTTCCAAAACACTGTACCCATTAACTACCACATAGGTAGAAATCTACCTAACACTGAAGGTGTGATAAGGGAGCATGGGACACAGGTGGACAGCAGCCTCCCCTGTGATAAAGACAGTGCCACACTAGACTTGTAATCTGTCTATGTGGTATGTGTCATGACAACAGGTGTGTCATGTAGGGATATATAGGTCAGTGTTCCCCTCTACTCATCACAATGTCCCGTGTGGTATGTACCTCACATGACAACTACAGCAAGTGGAAAGGCCACAGACATACTTCACAAAGGGTAATACTGGCCTCAAACAGATGCCCTATGCAGACTGACTCACAAAACCACAGCTAGACTGTACTGCATACCGCCCACACAGAGGTGACCTCTGCCAGACATACAGAGGTATGTCAGACCCATAGCTGTGTGACAACCACCATGGCAACATATCACAATCCCTCCGGCCTACATGCTCTAGGGCCCTAAACCTCGTCAGCTCACTAAACAGCACATGCTGGAGGGATACGTTCCTATCTCAGAGCTATGCCATACTCTGGAATAGACCACCTAGCAATAGCAAACTAGGCTCCTCATTAGCAGTTGTCATAAATACCCCTGATGATTGTTTGGGAGATTGGTAATACACCCCTGGAATCCCCTCTGTGGTCTTGGTTGGCAGGGGCAAGTGAAATCAAAGTGCATGTGTGGCAAAGGCCAGGGTAGCATATGGCTAGGCTGCTATAAGCCCTAGGGCCAATAGCATCTCACCCACCTGTGACACTATGCACTCACACATGTACTCAATGCAATATCTGCTATGTGAGGTTGAATAAGTGTAACGCTGAATGTGTGCAAGGTCTGTAAATGTGTGATAGCATAGTGTGAAGTTGTATCTGACATGGTAGTGTCTATCCTAGCTGTGAGGCCAGCAAAAGATGTGTATGTTATTGTTAGGTAGACATAATACTATGGCATATGATGTGACGTAGTTCCTTGTTGATGACTGTGGTGTCCCATTGTAAGCTAAAGCAATACATGTATGCTTAGTGAGTGGTACTGCTGGTGAATCCAACTCCCATATGAACTGTAGTACTACCTGAAGCTGTAGGCCTAAACAGCACAGTATGGTGTGTGTTCACATTACTTGGAAACACTGTCTTGTGTGTTTCCTGTAGTCTGCACAGAGGACATAACTCAGGCATAAGGGTTTGTAAGTAGTGACACACAGTACTGTATGGTACACAGGTAAAGCTCATCTGTGTTGGCATACAGTGGTGTGTTGCATGTTTGTCTGATGTGTGTGTAATTATGCCGGTGCCATGGCATGGTTAAGGGTGTAAAGTGTGCCACAGGACTCGCTCACACATATTGTTCATTTCTCTTTCAGCCTGATGACCCACCAACATAACCTTTATTACACAGCAGAGGAGGAAGAGGTGATCCAGCAAAGCCTGGTGCAGCACTACACACTGTTGTTTTCCAGAAGCAGCCAGCACCAGCATGAGCGGACTGCACTGTGGCAAGATCTTGTTCGTCGGGTAAATGACATAGGCATGCATAACCAGACATATGAGCAGATACTCCATCACTGCAGTGATTTAATTAGACATGTCTGACGGTGTGCGTCTGATATCCAGAGACAGCAGCTTGCCACAGGTGGTGGGGTGGCCATTCATCCCCCCCCTCACCAGAGTGGAGGAGCTGCTCCTAAGCGTGGTGGCTCCTGGACAACAACAGCAACTACCACAGACATGTGTCGTCATGGAGGCCGGAGCCACCCAGCATGTTCACATGGAGCGTGCAGGTAACATGCCCTATCTGTAGACTACAGTTACCTGTATTGTTAGATTATGTCTACGTGAGATGTGTACTGTGTGTTTAGTAGTTGTGCTGCCTAGTGTTGTGCAATACTGATATTTGGAATATTATCTGTACACCTGTGACTGTCGACTGTTGTTCTACTGTAGTTTAGCAAACCCACAGTAGCAATGCCACAGTTGTGGCCACTGACGAACTCTCTCATATTCTCATAGGTCCCTCTGGTGTGACAGCAGGGCAGATGATCCATGCTGGTGAGTGTGGTATAACTGCAATGTTGGTAATGAAATGTGCATGTCATAGGTGAGGTGTAGGCCATGTACACGTAACACACCTATGCATAATGCATGCCGTGCATGTTTGCTGTAAGATGTTGTACAGCTCAGTAATGTCAGTAGCTGCCTCAATGACATGCAATACACAGAGCATTAGACACAGTTCTGGCAACACCATACTGCACATTGGATAGGCATAGTTGCTACAGCTGTACACAACATAACACGTTTATCATACGCAGTACACCTCAACATGCTACATATGGCGTTACAACACACCTGCTGTAAGGTCACACTTCAGTATCCCACATGTCATCCACACACACATGATAAACCTCAGGGGTAGAGGCCTATCATGGGGCTGTGCAACACTCTTCAACACATAGCACAGTCATGTTAGGCAATGCTCCCTATTGGGCACCCACACACCCATGTACAAAGTGGCTGTGTTATTGTGAACATAGCCACGGCACTGCAGTTCAGGTACAGCATGCTAGGCGGTGGTCTGTCACACATTAGTAGCCATGAGTGAGCACATGATGCATGATGATGATGGCTCATGGTACTACACCCCATCCAGTTACAGTGACCACAGTACTACACATAGTAGTCATTGCTTTGCACCTCAATGTTGCGTGTGTGCAAACATATGCACCTATACACAATATGCATAGCATGCTGTGTGTGTGCTTACATATGCTAGTATACACAATATGCATAACAGTCGCCATCTGTACAAAGTGGCACATATATGTCCTGGAAAGATATTGGGTGTATAGGTCACATGACACACATTGGGTATGTGTGGTGTTTAATGTTGCAGTCATGTAGCATGCCATGTCATGGCTGGTACCGACATATCTGCAATATATCCCGCACTCACCATAACCACTGTACAATGGGCATGTCGAGCATTTGGATTCCTTCATGTCTACATGCACACTCATCCCATGTGTGTACACAGCATGCATGTGCTACACATGTGCCCAGTATTATCTGCTATGGACACAGACACTGTAATCAGACATGGAAATCTATGTGTCACACAGATAACACATGCAGCCATGGTATGTATACCTGTGAGTGATGGTGCACAGGACATTGCAGAACTGATAATACTTGCATAGCAATGTTGTGTCCATGTAGACATTGTGTTACAGGGTGTAGCCAATCACTGAACAACTTCACACATGCATCAAAGCCATGTATACTGTCATGAAAAAGAGCCATCTACACTCACACTGCATGGTCTTGAGCAACACATATTCTGCATGCTGACATGTGTGAGGTCACTGTTTGCCTTGTGATACTGTCACCCACCTTCACCCACTATTGAGTATGTGTTGGATTGCTGGTGTGTGTGTATCTGTTGTAGTGAGGAGCGTATTTGTGTGCATGTGTTCATGTGTGCATGTGTTCATGTGTTCATGTGTGCATGTGTTCATGTGTTCATGTGTGCATGTGTGCATATGTTCATGTGTTCATGTGTTCATGTGTGCATGTGTGCATGTGTGCTAACATCATGTACAGATTGTAAAGTGTGTTTCCTGTCTTCCTCTCACAGGTGCTGAGTTTGGGGTGGCCAATCGACAGTACACAGCGTTCAACCCCATCTATGTGCACACTCATACTGTCAATACCTCCCTCATCACCAATGGCCTTAGCCGAAGGACAGCATGCAGTTGGCATTGACCAGGATACTCTGGTACCCATGGCACTTGCATCCCCTCACAGCAGCCATACCCAGATTCCTGGAACAGTACCATATAGGCAGATGTCCAGGGGTTCTCGGGGGAGCACCGCTGGGCGTATTGCCCCTGGCAGACTTGCCCTCACAGGTCTTACAACCACGAGTATGTTCCGGTCTGTAATGCAGGCACAGGCACGTATGAAATGGTACACCAGACAGGGACTAAGGGCACAGAGGGCCCATTACACTGCTATCAATGACAGCATCCGTGACCTTGCAGGTGCCATCCAGAATTACACCAAGGTCATTGATAGATGTTGGGGGGAGACATTAGATGCCCTCCACAATGTTTTTTCCATGAGCCAGGACCGTGCAGGATGGGTGAGACATTGACGAGGACACATGCCAGCAACATCAACAGCTGGCAGTTGTCGTGGATGGCCCACAGATCACAGCCGCTTCCGTAGTGGCAGTACCAGTCCCAGCAATACTGGGGCTGGCCTGTCGATTGACCATTCTAGTAGACCACGTGCACGTGGCTCTGGCCAGTCCCAGCAGGGACATGGGTCCACTCGACATACCTCTGCCTCTGATGATAGTACCCAGTCAGGGTTGGTACCTGATACTGTCCATAGCACCCCTGCCAGGCACAGGTACTGTGTCCGTGGCCAGAGACAGTGATCTGTACAACCTGGCAGGTACAGTCTGTGGCTGTCCCACAACCTCCCATATATGGCAGCCACATGGTGGAGCTGTGTGCATGCAGACACACACATATTAACCAAACAACTAGGGCTCACACATACACACAGACATTACATCAACATTGGCCCATGCTATACTGTTGTCCCTCACATACACACACACACACAGACATGTCGATCGGATGGGTCATTGTCGGGCTCTGGCAAACCAACAACACACCCTGTGCATATGATGACACCTCCTGTCATCTGTAACATTGATGCAGGAACAGGCTAACATGGTGCTGATGCACAGGGTGACATAATAGCAGTGTAGCAATATTAGCAAGTTGTCAACAGGAAAGTGTAATGATATCCTTGTACGTATATCTGAGCAGGCATGATGCATCAAAGCTCTGATTGTCAATGTAGCATTGTTTACACCAGTGTTAGGTCTGAGTATGTATCGTCCGGCCATGTTCCACTTGGCTGAAGTGTATAGTGTTGCCAGCATATGTTAGTGAGTAGACAGTACATGTGTGATGTGTGCAGTACAGATTAGCAGGTGTACATCTGTGAACATGGTATGTGCGCACTTTCTGCATGTACATGCATAGTGGACACATGGGACGTGTGACATACCCTGTTTTACACATTGTTAACATCTCATAGTATCTCTTGATGGCCAGTATGCATTCTACTACAGATATGTACTAACATGGGTACACATGTGTATATGACATGGGTTGACACTATGCTGTGGGTGATACTGTTAATATCTGTCAATGTTTTGCATTCTGGTAGTATAAACAACCTCAACAGCATGACTATAACCAATCATTAGATGATGTCCTGACAACTGACACACAGTTGTAGGGAACTCAGTAACAGTGGGATCCTTCCGGTACAATACTATAACAGTAACCAGTGGTGTTGACCGGCACCCATTCCTGGGACCACACTTGTTTGGCATATAGGCCTCTTAGGTACATGCAAACACACTAGGGATATGTCCATCCACATCTGGAAATGCATGCATTGGCCTACAATGCATTCTCTGGATGGGACACATATCCTACACAAGGGTATCATACAGACAGATACCTGTTGTCCGACACATGCTGTATTGCACTAAGCTGACTATGGCATAGTCATCCACATTTACTATACATACTATCCCGACAGTACCACATAGGTGGTAGCCCCCAACATGTATGTTGGGTACCAATGTGTACCTACAGCCACGTGTTATGCCATCTGCCCCTTGGTATCCACATTTCCAGAGGTATTGTGGAGTCCCTCGGTGTATCCCATAAGACATTAGGGGCCTGAATGCATATCCACAAGGCTGTTGTACACCTATAATGACTGTCCATTATTGCCAGTTGTTGTTGTGTATGAACATGCCTGACATATACCCCAGGAATGTACCCTCACTCACACTACTCTATAGTAACTGTCATGGGTGTGTGTGGCACAGATGACCTTGGCCACAGATCACTACAGTGGCCGGCCTTGTCACATACATACATACATATGTGACCTACGATCTGAGAAGCAGCGGCACAATCTGTCAAAGGAAACAAATGTATTCATGTAGTATGCAGGCTTCACACCTATGTACTAATTGTGGTCACATGTACATATATTTATTTGCCACACAGATAACTGATGTGTGCAATGCACATACTGTTTTAATCCTGATATGTCATAGCATAGTAAAAGCAAAACCCACACTGCATTGACCAAAAGTGTCACATACACACTCAGCAATTGCAGGTTTCAAACACCTACCTAACTATGTTATGATACTAGAGAGATACGCATTAACATGGCACGCTATATGCTTTACTGGGTGATTTGTTTTCTCCTGCTATATTTGTAGGATACTGGCATCCTCAGACTTTCCAAAGAGGAATGTACCTCTTGTAACGTGTTTTCCCAGTCTCCAAAAAGGGCACTCCTCTCAAAGGAAATCACACGCACATAGTCAGCAATTGCAGGATTCAAACACCTACCTAACTAAGTTAGTATAATACTAGAAAGAAACGCATTAACATGGCGCACTATACGCTTTACTGGGGGTTTTTGTTTCCTCCTGCTATATTTGCAGGATGCTGACATCATCTGACTTTCCAAAGAGGAATGTACCTCTTGTAATGTGTTTTCCCAGTCTCCAAAAAGGGAACTCCTCTCAAAGGAAATCACACACACCCCCAGTCAGCAATTGCAGGATTCAAACCCTAACAATGTTATGATACTTGAGAGATACGCATTAACACGGCACGCTATATGCTTTACTGGGTGATTTGTTTTCTCTTGCTATATTTGTAGGATACTGACATCATCAGACTTTCCAAAGAGGAATGTACCTCTTATGTGTTTTCCCAGTCTCCAAAAAGGGCTCTCCTCTCAAAGGAAATCACACTCATACACCCCCCGACACACACAGTCAGCAATTGCAGAATTCAAACCCCTAACTATGCTATGATACTAGAGAGATACGCATTAACATGACACGCTATAGGCTTTACTGGGTGTTTTTTTTTCCTCCTGCTGTATTTGTAGGATGCTGACATCATCAGACTGGACATGGTAATGTGTGTAGACTTTGTTTTATGCAATCCCAGGAATGAGCCATGTGGGTCGGCAGGTGTCAATAGCTTGAACAGGACCACATAATTCTTAGCTTGTGTTATCTATCTGTGGACAAATTGACATTCCTTCATATGTCAACACATATTTATGCACAGATTGTTGGTTTTGTAGATACAACATGTATCTGGGATGTTGATAAAGGGCTATTCAAAGTCTATGTGAGACATGTGTAGCTCCGTTCAGTGATGTATGTCCTGGGTGGCTGCCTTGCAAACAGTCTAGCATGTTTGGGAACCATGATCTGCACATGAACATACCACAGTTGGAAGGGCTGTGTGTTTTTCAGTTTCCAATAGCTCTGTTTATGACTTCAACCATGATGGACTCCAAGGCCTTGCAAATCAGACTTCATAGGCTTACTGGACTATACTTCCCATGGTGTGTTGGCCACCAACACTTGTGGGAGAGCCATATGTTGCTGTAACACATTCAACGGTTCCAGATCCGGTGAAGAGGGTGAGGCTCAACAGACTGTTCAGGTGCAGGGTCTGTTTGTTCTGTAGTTCATTCATGACACATATAGGGAAAAAATATAATCCAATTGCTGCCATGCTTTCGGCTTTGGGGCGAACTGTTCACCCATTCTACATGTGATATCCCCAGGTATGATGATAGGGACTTTCGTCAGTGGGAGGTAGGGATGTATATATGGGTCTGTCTGACAGGATGTCGGCATTGTCAGTCAGGTACAGTTGGCCCTGACTCAGGACATATTTGAGAGTACATTGCTATTTATGACATAGCTGAAGGAGGTGTCATGATTCCGTCTGGACTCCTTCACAGCTACTATTTACAAAACACTGACAAACCTGAGCACTAATCCCTGTTATACTCTTTTACACACTTAACACCCTACTGATCCTTTGTGATCAGTCTACAGAGTATGTCAACATAATATCCTGGCATGTCCAGGGGTCGGTTTCATGTGTACTCTCCAGTCCAGCTGGTGAATATTGTGATTTTGACACAATATCACAACTGCCTCATGTACACAGACAACCCTCTCCTCCTCCCAACAAACTCAGATATATGTGAGAGATGCAACTATATAGACATACAGGAGGGAGGCTGAGCTCTCTTGACCCATGACTGGCACAGTCTATCAGGTGGTGAAGGTAACCACACACACCACATATCAGTCTCACATAAACCTATAGCGACAGCAATCAAACCACATTATCACATATAAACATACTCAGAGGCTCTAAATAAACTCTGCCTAAGCAGCAGAGACCTCCAAAGCAGACACACAAACAACTGCTACCCCACTACAATACCCATATATCACATAGTTCACAATGTCAGTGTGCCACACAGTCACTGCCCTTCGGGCTAAGCAACACACCTAATACACTTGTAATAGGTGACACTTATTGTCAGACACACTGAAGTCCCACTCACCAGGCCGAACAATGGGACGGTCACTTTGAGTTGTCTGTCGGGTGCCAGGATCTGCCACATAACACATGCACTCAGGTCACTCCACAGCAAATACAGAAATGGCTCCATCATTGTCCATGCTGGTGCGTAAAACCTCAGACATTCCTCCCTGGACCACATGACATGATACATAGAGGAACTCTCTGATCATGTAGGCCAGGCCAGTATGACCCTGACCTTGTGTAGAATCTTACACTCACCAAGTATGATGTCACAGTATACAGACAAACTTATCACATTTAACAGTTGGCTAACATATTGGTGTCATTCAAAGGGGATCCAGTGTCTGTCAGCCTGGGGTGACATGCTCGACATGCCACATAGCTTCGCTATGGACAGCTTGCACCTGTCACCCTTGGACTTTCGAATGCTGGCTAAGGCTCTTGATACCACCATAGTGCCTTTTTTAAGCAGAGCTCAAAAGACAAACCCACCTCCATAGACATTACAGAGTAAATGAAACTAAGGGTAATGCTGCTCAACACCAGATGTGTTACCCTCAAATTGCGCCCACTCAGGACTCTCCTCAGTATGGAGAATAGCGATATCTGTGCACTAACAGATGCCTGGTTCAGGCTCACAAATGCACACTAGCACTACCAGGTTATGTTTCATACCATGCTTTCTGACCACAAGACTCAGAATGGCCAACACAAATAGGGGGAGTATCCATATACATCACAGATACACACACCTCTGGGTTAGTAGCACTGCACGAAGCATTGCAGACCATACATATGCAACTAACATTGTGCAAAACTGCCTTTCAGTTTGTTGCCTGCTACAGATGACCCTCCCAAACTCAGGAACCACACTTGGCTTTCCTGGGAACAATGGAGAATATGAAGGTCTCCCCAAACACCATTATATTGGGTGACATCAAATACCCAAACATTGACTGGGGATACTACTCAAGCCCCAACACCCTCGCCCAACAGTTGCTACTATTTGTAAACTCATATGCTATGACACAACCGGTCACCACACCCACAAGAGGGGAAAACATATTGGACCTGATCATCACCAACATGGGGACTCTATGTTCCACACCAGCAATATACCCCTTATTGGTAAGGTCAGAACATACATTTATCTCACTGGACATCCATATCCTGTCTCCACACCCATCCTGGGTAATCTTGGTGAACTTCTCATAAGCAAACGTCTCACTTCTCCAAAGCAAGGTGGTATCCTTCAGAGACCTTGGGACAGTGGTAAATATGGCTCAGACTGCTGAATCCTTTACATACACATTCTATGGACACCTAGTGGACAGCATGGATTGTGCTATCCCAAATAACAACAAGACTCACTCCTCCAATGGCAGGGGATCTGTCTGGTAGAACCCGGCCATTAATAAGCTATACAACAAAAGGAGGAAGTTACTACATGATAGAGCACAATCCCAGACAGGGAAGGCATCTGTGATCTGTACTAGCAGACAGCTACGATCACTCATGAATTTATCTAAGGCCCGCTTCTAATGGACAATTGCACCAGACATGTAGGACAATCACAAGGCCTTCTTCAGTTATGTCAGGAACCTGGGTGGACACTCACTGATATGCTGTGAGTTACTGCATACTGACTAAACATACCCTGAACCCACTGACATTGCCAACATCCTGGAAAACAGGCTCAGTGCAGATGTCCCCCCATCCCCCCTAAGGAGCAACTATCCATCCCAACAGAGTGTAACCTCTCTGACATCACAAATTGACAAGTGAGTGCTGCCCTCCCCAAATTGGACAACACAGCATCAATGGGACCAGACAGTGTCCCGGCCTGCATCTTACACGAGCTTCATGACAGACGTAACCCTCACATTAAGTCACTGTTCAATATCAGTGTTACTACAGGATATGTACCCAAGGAATGGCGTAAAGCAACTGTGGTCCCGCTCCACAGAGTTGGTGCAACAATGGACCACAGACAATATTGCCCTATAAGCCTAACTAGCCTGTTCTGCAAAGTTATGGAGCGTATTGTCATGGGACTCATACACATAGACATCGGGAACCTACAGACACTGTGTCCTACACATTTCAGCATTGTTGTGGGCAGGTCGTGCCTCTTGAACCTGTTTGTATTATTTAAACAGTTACCAGGTCCATCGACGTAGGGACGGTTATCCACACAGCCTACCTGGACCTTGCAAAACCCTTCAACACAATACCCCACTCAGCCATTATGCATAGGCTCACCAGCATCAATACTGACACATATCTCACACGATGGATTGCTACCTGGATCAGGGATAGCACCCACATGATCAGTATTGCAGGTGCCATGTCTGACTATACACCAGTTACACATGGCATCCCACAAGACTCAGTCCTGGGACCTCTCTTGTTCAGTATATATTTGTCTGACGTATAGGCTAACACAGGAGGAATATGGCTGACCATATTCACAGATGACTGCAAACTGGGTGCCATAATCAACTCTCCAGCTGGCACATGCATACTCAAACAGGGTCTCACAGAGATGAATGACTGGTGCCTGAGCCATGGCCTACAACTAAATGCCATTAGTTGCATAGTCATCCCTTTTGGGAATAACAACATACCCACACATTACCACATAGGTAGTAATCCATTACATATGGTAGGAGTTGTTAAGGGTTTGGAGACATGACTTGTTTGTACTGTCGCCTTTGACAATCACATTGTCAAAGTGGTTAGACAGACCTTCTATATAGCCCACCTTATCCCATATGGTTTCACATCTAGATCGAGTGAGGTCATTGTGCCCCTATACTCATCACGACCATGCTTGGTTACAATGCTACATTTGGGATGTAGCTTACCCAACACCTGCAGCAACTGTAATGGCCACAAAATTTCCTCAATAAGCAGATCTAGGGACTCACATGGATGCCCTGCACAGTTCGGATACAGTAACTTCAGCTCTACTCAGTCACTTATCGCCTACTCGGATATGATGTGTGCCTGTTGTTTATGGAAATACCCAACCCAGAATTACTGGACATGCTCCACCTCAGGATATCCAACTCCCTTGGAGCTACACACTCCAGGGACATATACCTCAGCACAGATGTTAATAGGACATGCAGGAGGGACAGATTCTTATCCCAGAGGCTCCACTCACTCTGGATTGTAATCCCAGTTTTGCATAGGCCGAGCCACCCACTGACCACCTACAGGAGACATCTTGACAACTGGATGGGTGATCGTATGTTTACCCCTAGGATGTCTTCTGGGTCCCTGCTAGACAGAGGCACACTAGACTAAATGTACATGGGCTATCTTGTGTGACCTACTATTCACAGGCACAGTGTAGTAATCTGACAGGGTTGCGAAAGCCAAACACACTCTGGCTAGGCTTGTACATGCCCTAGGACAGATAGCCTAGTATCGACCTCTGAACCTATGATAATGCTCGGGATGCACAATGTTTATTGCTGATACTGTTTGCAGGTTTTTATCATCTTTGCTTTCCCAGTTTCTATGAACAACTTAGGCATCTGCAGAACATATTTGATTATGACAGGGTTCCACTATATTGTATATGTGTCTGTTGTCATATAACTGTGTGCACAGGACAGATTGCTGGATAGTGAGAGGTTCCTGGGTTAACACATGCAACTGCCAGATATGTGTGGCCCACTGCTGTACTCAGACATGGCCTAAGTGTGTGAGCATGCCCAGTTCAGGCTTTCCGTGTTTTGTTGCCTGACATTTGTCTCATTTATTCAAGTGTGTGAGCAAGCCCAGTGTGACCTTTCAGTATGTTGCTGTCTGAGGTCCACTACATTTGTTGATGTGTGTGAATATGACCGATATTAACATTTATACTGTGTGTGTTGGAAGTCAGGTTCTGTTCTTACTGCAGGACTCACCTTTGTGTCATAACTCGACAGGGATTATGCTGTGCCTGCAGGGTTTCCATGAGATACTTTGCATAGACTTATCAACATTTCTTCATACAGGCTGACCACTGCAATACTGTCATGGTTTAGTGGTTCAGTACTATGACTATAGTACACAGTATCCTGGGTTTGAGGCCCATCACTGCTTTATATTTTCATACTGAGCAGACCAGATTGCTTAAGGGCCAGTAGAGCAAATATGAGCATGTTGGCTTTTGTTCAGCTATGCCCTACTTAGACCAAGCTTGTCCAACATTGCTCAATATTAACCAACATTGTTGGACGTTGCCCTGTATTACTCAACATTGACCACAGTTGTGCTAGTTGGTGTGTGCGATTTTGTTTACATATACTACATGGTGGTAAATGCTGTTTAGCACTGCTTTATATTGCTTGACACATGGCAATCATGCCTCAGGTGGTGCTGCAGGGCTGCCTATGTCGGATGCACATACTACACTCCCTATACATGTTTGAAAGCAGGTAGTGTCAACTTAGGCATCCCTTTTACTATATGTGCGAGTCAGAGAGAGGTATCATTTCCAGAGTTCCTACTGAACCAGTGTATGTGCTATGCGTTGCCTCTTTGCCAAGGCCAAAGCATACTGGGCACGAATCCTTCTGCCTACTGGGGCAGGCTCAGGTTGTTCCTCCTCCAAGTCACACTCTGCCTGTGATGGCCTTGGCAATGGTGGGGGGCTGTTTGGCCCAGGCCTATGCTGGTCCTGCTGCAGCTGTTTTCGCAGGATCATATTATGTAGCATAGCACATACCATGACAATTTGGGTACATGTAGTTGGTGAGTACTGCAAGGCCCCACCAGATGTGACCAGGCACAGGAACCGTGACTTGAGCAGCCCAAACACACGCTTGATTACATTTCGTGTTTGTGCGTGTGCCTCATTATGGTGTTCCTGTTCAGGTGTGTGTGCATTTCTGAAGGGTGTCATCAGCCACGGCTCCAGTGCATAGCCAGCATCCCCCACTAGGTGACCATGTGGGATGTCCCCATTGGCAAATGTCTGGTACAGCTGCGTCAGATGCCAGATATGGGAATCATGGTAGCTTCCAGGGCAGCCAGCACACACATTCAATATTATGCCCTGGGCATCACACACGACCTGGCAGTTGATGGAGGGGAAGCCCTTGAGGTTGAAGTAGACCCTACCCCGCTCACCGGCTGGTGCTTTGATGTGTATGTGCGTGCAGTCTATTGCACCCACTACCTCAGGGTATTCCACTATTTGCTGGAAGAGACGCATATTGCTGGCCAATACCTCATGGGAATTGGTGAAATATACATGATCACCGACCTGTGCTGACATGGCATCCAGGAACTGGTGCAGTACCCTGGATGCTGATGCCTGTGATATCCCCATCATATCACCAGTTGGTCTCTGGAAGTTACCTGTTGCTAATATTTATAGGCCAACACATACCTTGGTTTCCACTGGGATGGGTTCCCCTCTGTTGGTTCTGTGTATGAGGCGTGGCCTGCAAAGCTCAACAATTTGCTGCAAGAGGTCTCTGTCCACTCTATAGCACTCCACTATCTCCAGCTCATGTAGCCCCTGGTAGGTTACCCTGGGCCTGTACACTCTTCTCCATCTCCTCACTGTGGGTTGTCCAGCAGCATTCGCATTGTCACCACCCTCAGCATGTTGTATATGTCGCCTTATAACAGCAATGGCAGCCCTAACATTTCTTTGTCTCAGTAAAGCTTTTTCAGTTTTCACTTCTATTAGCTTACTGCAGTGTTGCAGTGTCTCTTGAGAGAAACATAATGGACTGTTGTCTGCAGAGTTTTAAGTGCTGGGCTGGGCTGGGCTAGTGTACTGCCTGTGTAATTGCCTGATTCTAATTGTTTTCACCTGCTAGCTCTGCTAGTACTCCCTGGTAGCTTCCTACTATTTGTTGTGCTTCCTTTTTCCTTTCTGTTTCCTCGGGGGGGGGGCAGCACCGTGCACACAAGCGCAAAGACACGCACACCAGCTCACACCGGCACACATGCTTACATGGACTAAAACTTGCTTATTCTTGTTAAAACGCACGCACACCAGTGCAAACGTGCTTACAACTCTTTAAACAGCCTTATACATGCTTACTCTAGCTTAAATGCGCGCACTCACGCTTACATGCACGCACACTGTCTTACTCGGGTTTACAGGTGCGCACACACGTGCATACCCACTCAGCAAGAAACTTAAGTGTTATCCATGGCATACACCTTCAATTTCTTGCCTTTACCTAGCCTACCTGTTGACACACCTCTTTCAATGATGTGTAAATGACAGCTGACACATGCCACTCTGCTCCAATGAGCTTCACTTCTTTCATATATTCCCCCCTTGTGATGTAACCTATCTTCTACTCTATTACTCCCCTTATCCTACTCCTACACTCCACTGTCTGTGCTCATTTGCTATGTAAACTTGCGATTCACTATCCTAACCCTCATTTACATAGGATTGCCTACTAATGCTTGGTTACATCTCTTAGACTGAGCTTCCCCCCTTAGCAACCTCTACTCGGTGGCCATGTTGTCTTCAGCCTGCCATTCACTTGCATTGTAAATTCATATTAGCATTAAAATCCACATTTGTGGATCTTCATTATTGATCTTCTGCTTTTTAGAGCACAGCGTGTTTGCGCGGCGCTGCGCTACGCTTAAACCCCGGAGATCTGGATGAAAAAAAAAAGTTTTTTTTTAATTTATTTTGCATCACTTAATGTTGCCAATGACCGTATTTTTGGCCATTGGCATGCTTACTCATGTAAATGCATCCTTTTTTTGGAGCTGTCATGGCTCCGTTTTGCTATTTGCAGAACCGTACTCAGTTGTCAACTGAGTACATTTCTGCAAATAACACTACTCCTACTCAGACAGTTTCGGGTTTCCTGGATCGCAAATTTACCTCATTTACATAGCTTTCACCTGCAGTTGAGGTAATTTGCATATCCAAGCCCTGTCCGTGTAGGACTCGTTTAAGGAGCTCTGTTGCACGTCCCTACCGGCTGTTCCTGGATCGCTCGGCGGACATGTTGGCTGCATGGAGTCTTACTCTACTCTTAAACTCTGTGCAAGCCTTCATGAATCCGGCCCATTGTCTAAACTGATTTATCCGTATGCCACTTGACTACATACACCATCCTGTCAAGTACTCTACTTAATGTTGTTTAAACAGCTGAACAAGCTGTATAAAAACTTTCAAAAGTTCTTGCTTTTTGGGAAGTAAGCATTGTGGTAACAGCATTTTAAGAATTAGTTGTAGGAGTCAGAAAGCAGTGAAGGTGCCCTTCCATGCTTCCTTTCCTCATAAAGAAAGGCCATTCAGACCCCTTGCTGCAGCTTCTTATGTTCAATTTTCACCTTAGGTGACTGTTGAAGAAAGTGCTGGGCTTAAATCAAGGAAGTGATGCAAAACTTCACTCTTCCTCAATGCTCACCTCCTCCTATACACCGAGCTGTTACCATCCCAATTAATGTAATTCATAGAGCCAAAAAAAACAATTTTAAGTATCTGCAAACAGTTCTGACTCTCAGAAAGTATTTGAGAACAGCCTTTCAAGAAGCAGCCATTGATTGCACAACTGTTAACAAAATATCTGAATTAGAGCTACTGTTGTTTATGTACTGAATGTTAATTAGGCAGTAGTTGCTGTATGGTGAAATATTTTGTAAAATAATGGTAGGTAGTGGAGATGTTAAGGAGGGCACTAAATACTCAGATTACTGGCTTAAAAACATAACAGAAGGCTGCTGGGTAGGGTTATATGGAGTTCTTATTCAAAAGAAATGCACACTTCATTATTTGTGAGACACTTTAAATGGAGTATGTAGATGGATCACATACAAATTCAGATGTACATCTACTTGGTGGATACCCACCCATGTGGAAAAATTGTGGGCAACCTGACAAGCACCCACACATGAGCAAGAACTGTGGATAACCTGACAAACCAAATTGGGAGAGGAAAGGGCTGGTCTATCATGTGATTGGGATAGAACAGATAAGAGTTACAAGCAAATAGACAAAGCTGTGCAAAGACATAGAGTGGGGGAGAACACAGCATGTTATGAAGTGGAATGGGAAAAATGCAAATATGAAAAAGGCAGAAGGATTGCCACGACTAAGCAGAGCAAGAAGGGGAAAGTGGAATAGTTGGGTGACATACATACATGGTTAGGATTGTGGTAGATAGAAGCAGACCTAATTTAAGTTGCTGCCTCACAAGATTAAATGGAGGGTTACATATAGTCAGAATGCAGCCAGAAGCAATCTATTAGATGGAAATCAGGAGCTTCTTCTGCACTGGTAGTTGCCTATTCTGGGTTACCTGGGATATTTCTGTTGAGCAAAAGCTGGACGTAAAACAAATCAACTTGCCACAAACATAAACTGAGAATTGCTACACTTAATGAAGTTTCACAGACAGGATGCAGCTTGGAAGTTGATGACATCATGATATGGAGAAGGCGGGACATTCTATGTATACAAGAGACAAGATGGAAGGGCAATGCAGTAAAGCCAATTGGCTTGGGATCCAGACTCTACTACTCAGGTAGGGGACAGGCTAGAAATGGTGTGGGAATTGCGGTGAGAGAGAGGCTTCAGAAGGCATCAAGGGATATCATCAGAATTAATGGTAGACTCATGGCAATCTGACTCCAGTGTAATGACAGGACAGTATTCATAATCTCAGCCTATGCCCCACAGCAGGGTTGTGATAGTGAGGAAAATAGTGCATTCAGACAGCAGTTCCAGGACCTACTAGATAAAGCAGGACAACATGAATTGGTGTTGATAATAGATAATTTGAATGCACATATCAGGACAGACAGAACAGGATATAAGGACCGCCTGGGTCTATGTGGGTTGGCAACAGGAATAAAGAAGGAGATGCCATTCTGGACTTCTGTCTGAAAAATGGCTTGATAGTAGCCAGTTCAAAAGTAGAGACAGTCACAAGATCACATGTTAGAGTGGCCAACATGCAACTCATGTAGACTTCCACCAAGTAAGGAAAGTGCAACGGGGTAGAATACATGATTGCAAAGTTATCCTCAGTGAAAAAGTCTGACCACAGCCTAAACCACTGGTTGCCACAATCAGCTGCAAGCAATGGTCAGGGAAGGCTCTAATGTCAACAGAGACCAGGCTGAAGACTTTGAAGTTGACTGGAGAGAAAACACAACAGTTCAAGGAATTACTCAAGGAACTAGCACTCCAAGAAAAGGAGAAAATAAGTGGAGATGAACAAGAATGGCAGCACCTGACAACAGCATGTGTGAGGACTGCAGAACAGATATGTAGCCACGCAAGGTATGGAAATAAGGTACATAAGGAAAGCTGGTGATGGAATGCAGAAGTCCAAGAAGTCATCAAAAGAAAGAAGGAGTGCAGGAAAAAAGTGGGAGATAGAAAAGACCAAGCAGTCTAGGAAGAAATACTCGTTGGCTAACAAAGAACCTAAGAAAGGAGGTGCAATAGCAAATAATAGGACATTGGAGGCACTCTACCAGCTTCTGTAAAGTGACACAGTAGGTGGCACAAAGAAACTATATCAAGTTGCAAGGCAAAGACATAAATATAAGGAAGATAGTCAAGACAGTCAGACACCCTTCTTAAGGGATGCCAGCAACAACCTGCTCACCAATCTACAGGAGGCAGATGGAAGGAATATTTCCAGCAGCTTCTGAATGAATAAAACCCCACAGTAGTTGTACTGCCCAGAAACAGCCTACAGGGAAAGAAGAAGAGGAGCCCACCTTAGAGGAAGTAAGAACAGCACCAAGGAAAACAAAGCCAAGAAAAGCAGCAGGCACAGATGAGGTCACAGCAGATATGATTACGATGCTGGATGAGATAGGGGAGCAATGACACCTGAGGGTACTCGTAGTAGTGTGGAGAGAAAGGTGTATCCCAGATGACTGGAGAATATGCATATTCATGCCTGTGTACAAGAACAGAGGGGACTTCCAGAAATACAGGCAGTGCAGAAGCATTAAACTCCTATCACATTACATGGAAGTTCCAGAGAGGGTGATTGATAAACAAATATGCAAAGTAGTAGAAAGAAAGATGGGAAATGAGCAGTTCAGATTCAGAACAGGATGCAACACAACTGACCCAATGTTTGCAGTGAGACAGGTAGTTGAGAAGAAACTACAGATGAGGAAAGAGTGCAACTGAGTATTCCTAGACTTAGAGAAAGCATATGACAAGGTCCCAGTAAATATGATTTGGGTAGTACTGTGGTGGTTTGAAGTCCCAAAAACATTGGTAGATTCAGTGCAGTCTCTCTAGAAGAGCCCAATGACTCAAGTATGAACAGTATTCAGCCTCACAGAGGGGTTCCCAGTGGGAGTGGGTGTACATCAGGGTTCAGCTCTGAACCCACTGCTATTCATACCACTGATGGACTACATTAGCAAATAGGTTAGAAGGGAGAGATCAACAAACTTCCTGTATACAGACGATGTGGCATTACAGTCTGACTTTGAGCAAGAACTTCAGCAAACAACAGGGGGAATGGAATGGACAAGTGAAGGTACATGGGATGAAACAAAGCACAGATAAGAGTGGTAATGGCAGCCAACAGGACAAATCAGAAGAAGCTGTGAACTGAGATAGAAGAGAAGATAGTGGGACAGGTAAATAGCTTCAAGTATCTGGGAGAGGTAGACGAGGAGAAGGGAAGTCTGAATGAAGAAGTCAAAGCTAGAATTAACGGGCTGCAGCCAATTGGCATAGAATCTCAGGTGTAGTCTATGACAAAAGAATGCCAAAGAAGCTGAAAAGTAAGGTGTACAAGACAGTGGTGTGACCAGAAACCTGGGCAGTAAAGGAAGAGCAGATGAGGAAGCTAGAGGTGATGAAAATGAAGTGCCTGACAAGGGTGGTAGGATGCATGTTGTGGGACAGACAAAGAAATGAGGACATAAGAGCAGAAGCCAAAGTAGCTCCAACTGCAGAAAAGATCAAAGAGAACAGATTATGGTGGATCATACACATGTGCAGAAAAGGAGAAGACAATCTCATGAAGAAGATTTGGAACAGACAGGAAGAAGATAAAAGGATACTAGGACATCCAGCAAAGAGGTGGATGGATTGTGTGAGAGAAGATCTTTGACAGTTAGGCATAAGTGTTGAAGAAGGCAGGAGTGTGGCAGTGAATCAAGAGAGAGATGGTGACAGTTAACATGATACCCCGGCCCCATGTAAAAAATGGGAAAAAGGGAACCGATGATGATGATGATGATGATGATGATGAAAGAGACGAGAACTGCTGTTGTACAGAAAATGCATTTGTTTATTTATTTATTGACATTTGTTTACCAGAAAAATATGACTGTGCACAGAAGACCTTTTTCAGCAGAGGACCAGTGAAAAAAGCTCTAAGGTATCATGTTTAATGTAATCAGTATGTGCAGTAACAAATCTGATAATGCAGTTTCAGTTATTACATAGTATTGCAGTCTATATAATAAAATCTGTATTGATATTCACAAACATTACATTTACAAGCCTTGTAGTGAGACGTCACAGATATAAGAGTGGTGAATAAGATACTAAGACATATAATAGAGTGAGGTATTAGAGGAGATAAAGTTTGAGTGTTACAGAATTAGTGGTGGAACAGTAGTTTGGTTGTGCTAATTAGAAGTAGGCATTGTAGTTTAAGAAGTACAGTAAAGTAAGGTATTAGAAGGGGTTCAACAGGTTAAGTGATTTAGTGCTTTAAAGGAAGGTGTAAGAAAGGTGATGAAGGATGATAGAGAGGAGCAGGAACAAAGTCAGGAGGCAGGCAGGAAGTATTTTAGTAATAGTTTGAAACAATGAAGGTGTGTGATAGAATTGACTGATGCAGGGATTTTATTCCAAGTGCTAGCTACCCTATTAGAAAATAGACTGACCCCAGCAGCCCTTCGTAGTTTGTACATGGTAAAATGTTGTTTATTATTTGACCAAAGGGGATGATTTGGGAGAAAGTATTGGCGTAGTGGTCTAATTGCTGGGCAGGAAGATGGGGTATGGATGATTTTATGGGTTAAAGTGGAATGAGTATAAGATAGGTATTGTGGAAGCTCAAGCCAATTAAGTATTTTTAGTGCTAAACATTGGTGGGTCGAATAAGGTTTATTGCAAGTGAATCCAGCAACCTTTTATAGCACTGTTCAAGTTTAGAACTAAGTGATGCTTGTAGGCTGGTTAAGATAGGGGATCCATAGAGGACAGAGGGAAAGAGATAGATGGTAGAGGTAAGGAATTTCTATACTCTATGTAGGGTGCCTAGTTTTTGATGGGTTTTCTTCATACTGTTCTAGATATGTAAATCACATTTAAGATTGCCGTTGATTGTCATGGCAAGTAGTTTTGTATGTGTTGTAACTTCAATCATGGTATTATTTAAAGAAGAAATTTTAAAGTTTTTTTCTGGAAATGGGATTTTGGAAAGAAGAGAAATTATTTTGCTTTTTGTGATTTAGTAGCAGGTAATTATAAAATAGTCAACTTTCAACAGATTTTAAGGCTTCTTGAGTAATTCTCTGAAGATGTATGAGGTTATCTGAAGTGCTTATTAAGGTAGAATCATCAGCATATTGTATGAGGGAAGCTTGTTGAGAGTATTTATGTAAACTGTTAGTGAATATATAAAAGAGTAGTGAGTAGGAATGAAGTCCTGTGGTACACCAGTATTGACAAGAAATAAGGGAGAAAAAATGGAGAGCCATTTAACAGACTGGTATCTATCAATTAAGTAAATGTTTAACCATAGTAGTGTGGGTTGTGATAGCCCAAGACAGGAGTGCAGTTAGCTAATTCCATTTTGCACTCACAAGGTCTTAGTGCTAACCCCCCCCCCCCCCCACTCCGGACCCCTATCACTTAAAATGGACATATCTCTCAAAATGCTGCATCCCAAGCACTTAATAAATGTAAGTAACATTTTCAGCTGTTCCCCCTAAAACTGTTAAATATATTGTTTTTAGATTAGTAATATTGAATCTTTTGTTAAAGGCATTCATTTAGACAATTGTATTTATAATATGATCTGAAAAACAACCATATTGATATGATGCTCAGAAAAAAATGTACTCATTACCATACAAAGTGTATGCCTGGCTACACCCTAGTGAGGGAAGACAGTTGGTAGAGGAATTTTTGGTGAGAGACTAGATCAAAAGCTGTAGAGAGATCAAGGAATGCAAATTAAATACATTTGCCTTAATCCCTGGCTTTGTTAACAGTATCTATGAAAGTTAATAAGGCTGTGGTAGTGTTGTGGACTTGTCTAAAACCATGATGTGAGGGGGTCAGGAGCTTTTCCTGAAGAATATGTTGAAGATGTTGCTTGTAAATACACTTCTCCAGAATTTTTGACAAAAGGGATAATATGGCTATAATTCTGAAATTGGTTATATCAGATGTAGTTCCCCCTTTATGAAGGGGGGTTATCAAGAATTTTTTCCATAGAACATATGGTTCCTTGATAAATCAGTTAATTGGAAGGGAACAGGGCAGGCTATGGAACTGGCAACCAGCTTGAGATATTCTGCAGGAGATTTATCTAATGAAGGAAAATACGGTTTCAGTTTAAGAAGTAGCAATTCCCTGTAGGAGGTTGAGATGGGTTTTAGGGTGAAATACGGGGTGCTTGCTGTCTAAGGTGAGGGCAGGCCAGGATTGTTGGGAGGAAAACCATCAATAAGGGCTTTAATACTGTCTATACAGTGTGTGTTAAACTGAGCAGATATTTCAGAGAATGTTATTTTGTACAGGATTAGGAGTGGTGGATATTCCAGGGTGAAGTATATTAATTAAAAGAGGACCAGAATTTTTAGGGTTGGAAAACTGATCTAGCAAGGGGTTGCTGAAGTAGATTTTTTTTTTGTATGCAATAATCCATCTTTTAACATGGTTGCATAGTTATTTAAAGTGTTGTAGGTTTTGATAACGTCTGTATTTTAAAAATTATTTCCAGGCCCTATCACTTTCATATATTAGGTCCCTACTTTGAGTGGATAACCAAGGAATATGGCAATTCTTTATTCTTTATGTTCCAGCTAGAGCCAGGCTATTGAGGGCTTTCAGGAAAAGTGAATTAAATTTGTATACAGCTTTGTTGAATAGTGGAATATTTTTAAAGATAGACCAGTTAAAGGAGCTTAGAATTCTTTTAAATGTATCAGCATTAAAATTAGTGAGGTGACAGGAAGTACTAAGTAAGTGTTGTTTGACATGATGGGTACTAGTCTGTTTGCATATACAGGGAGGTGATCACTGTGGGAATCAGAGATCATGCCACTGGAGACATACTTAGTGGAGTCAAACACCAATATCCAGTCGAGAATTGAGCCACTGTTTTTGGGATGGTTAAGTTTGGGGCAAGAAATGATCTGAGTCAATCCAAATAGGTTTAGACTAGTTAAGCTATATTCTGTGTAGATAATCTAAAAATCAGAATTAATGCCACCTAAGATTATCTTTGTGCTAGAAGGTGTATGTGAGATCCAATTTAGGATAAGGTTGTAGCATTATTGCCTGGGGGAATATAAAGTACTATAATATTTAGTTGCTTACGGTTATTAAATTTAAGGCGGGAGATGATGAGTTCAGTGTTATGGAATTTGGAAATAGGTTTATTCTTGGGTAGGATTTCAAGATAATCATGTTATAATAAAGCTACTAAATCACCTTTTTTCAGTTCTGCCCTAATGATATTATAACTAGGGAGTGATATTTCATAGTCAAGTACATACTGTAGGATTTTAGCCATGTTTCAGTCATGGCAAGAATATCAGGTATACTGTGGGAGATCCAAGCATGGAGTTCTAAAATTTTATTATAGATGCTCTGAGTATATAAGGAAATGAATTTAAGCTATTTGGGTGAGTTTGAGATAAGTGGGTTGGGTTTTGATAATTTAGGTGATGGTGATGTGGTCCCTGTTTTGGAAGGAGATGAGTTGACTAAGTACGAGGGAGTCTGGCTTGAGATGAGTTTTGGAGGAGTCAGGATGGGGGGAGGGGCTGGCTTGGTCTAGATATCCTCACAGAGTGGTAAGCTTGTTTTGTTTTAACTATAGCAGTTAGTTTTATTTTGGTGTGGTAGTTGTGAAGATTTAGTAATTTGAATTTGAAGTAAAGATTGGGTGAGTCTTTGTATAACTGGAAGTGATTAGTGATGAAGTGGGTTGGGTTGAATGGTTAGAGGTAGAACACAGAGGGAGGAATGTGTAAAAGATTGAGTGATGGATGATAAGTTTTAAGGTGATAAAACAGGAAGAGTAAGGATGCAGTAATATTTAAGAGAAACATGGCATGTAGCTTTTTAGCTTTGCAGGTTCTCCCGTTCAATTCTAAGCTGGAGGTTCTTCTGTGTGGAGTCTGCATGTCCTCCCTTTGTGGAGTCTGCATGTCCTCCCTGTGGTTAAGTGATGCTTAAAGACATGCAGGTAGGTGCATGCATGAATGGGTGTGTCTTCTTTAGGTTCTCCCATTCAATTCTCGGCTGGAGCACCTTCTGTGTGGAGTCTGCATGTCCTCCCTGTGGTTGACTGACACTTAAAGACATGCAGGTAGGTACGTACATGAATGGGTGTGCCTTCTTTGAAGGTTAGGCATCGGGCTGACAACTCAGCACTGTAAAAATCCACTGCCAATCATTAGTGGACTGGAGTTCCGCTGTGGCGACCCCTAACTGGGAAAAGCCGAAAGATACTCATGGTATGTAGCTTTGTAGAGAGATATATCAGAGAAAGAGGAGCTAGAACACTGAGGTATGAGTGTAGGAGGGTGTGGGAGCAGATAGCTGAGTGAGGTGGATGGTGTAAGTTAGGATCACTGTGGTTAGTTAGTAAATATAAGAGAGGAAAGAAAGTTCAAATGCTTAAATGCAGATTGATGGTTTAGGAATTATGTGTGTATTCTTGTGCCCAGAGTTTATCTGTATATATGTATATCTGTTAAAGAGGCATGGGAAGTAGGTGGACTTCTGGGTGGAGAACACGTCCTGTAAATGCAATGCCATTAGGGGTGGCTGAGGAATCGGGAGTGGAAAGGGAATGTAGTGGGAAATGGCTCTAATGCCAGCAGGAGGATTCTTTATCTGTTATGCTGTCAGTGGTACAATTTTATGTAATAAGAACATTAGTTTAACACAGGCTTTGGAAGCACCAGGGATATGCTACTCCAGACTGTAGTTACATTAGAACTGTTTAGAAGGAGTAAAGTACTGCAAAACACTATCAATCTACAGATGAGTTTTCATCAGGCAGTTGCAGTTTCACAGCAAACAAACTGCATGCAGAAAAGTTTGCAGAGAGGAGTGGAACAAACTAAATTTGGCTGAGAGAAGCAGCAAGAGACTAACCAATTATCTGAAGAAGAGAAAGGAAGCCAGTAATATAATAAATATTGTTTAAAGTTGTAAGCATGGGTTCTGTGGTAGGACACTGTGCTCTTACTACTATTATACGACAACAGGTAGAACAGCAATACACTATATGCCTTAAGTGAATAATACAGTGGCCCTAAGCAACATCACAATGGTACACTGCGAGTTCTCTGCTGAAATTTACTGTGTGACTGAGCTAAGAACTCAGGATGTGTGAGCAGTAGTTAAGTAAAATGGTAAAAGGGACTTAATGAGTCTATTGTCATCCTCTTATGTTAAGACAATGTCCTTGTGTTCCTTTATTGGACTTATATATTCATTAGTCTCTTATGTTAATGTCAGTAATGCAGTAGGTTAAATGAAAAGATAAACATGGTGACTATGACTGAGCATTGTTCTCCGTGTGTACATGTGGAATTTTCTCCAAGTACTCCCGTTTCCTCCCATATCACAAAAACATGTGGTAGGCAGATTGCTGGTTGTGCATTGTACAGAGGCGTGTGTGTGTGTGTTTGTGTGTGTGCGTGTGTGTGCATGTGTGTGCATGTGTGTGTGTCTGTGTGTGTCTGTGTGTGTATGAGCATGTGCGTGCGCGTGCACACACACACACACACACACACACACACACACACACACACACACACACAGCATTAGATAGATGATTGAGACTTGGGCACTCTTAATGTCCTGAGACCAGATTTGTTTGGTTTTAGTCTCATTTACTACTGTCATATTGATATATAAATGTAACCACACAAAGTATTACTGTAAATAGTATATTATTTTACAAATGCTTTGTAATCTCATTGATTCATTTTTCTTGCTCAACACTATCATATTTTATAACTATTATACTCAGCACCATAAAAATCTACTGCCAATCATTAGCAGAGGAAAAGCTGAAAAGACAAACAACAACATACTCACAACAAATATAATAATATAAAGAACTGAAACATGTATCTTAATGTATGACATAACTAAAGTGTAATTTTTTTTTTATGTGTATGAAGAAGATGAGAAAAAAAGATCCAGTTTTATAAGCTCATATACCCAGTTAAAAACAGCCAAACACAAACATGTACACTAAATCAGTCAGTCAATCCATCAGTTGAAAATGACAGCAGATGAAACACTCAAGAAGATTATTAAATACCTGTAGTAAGAATTTCATACTGGTTATAATACTTATAAGATAATGCATTACTTGAAAATTTTCAAATTTCCTAGTGGCAGATTTGAACGAGAAAGGAATGATTAAGAATTATTGAAGTCCTTCCGAAATGAGTTTTCATAAGCAAGGATTCTCCTTGCTACAAAAATGATGGAATCTTTAATGGACTCTAAAGTTATTGGGTTTGAATTCAATATGAAAAAAATATTTAAGGCACATCTTAAACTGATGGCTCCTAAATAGCTTTCACCAGAATTAATACATACTGATGACCAGATGAAGAGAATGCAGTACAGCAGTCTGAATTTCTTTTGCAAAATTACTGCACTAGCAAGGTCTTTTTGTAGGCCATTAGAAAGGACAATAACGTGTCAAATGTCAGCAGTAACACTGGGTTCAGGGGAAGCACGCTGTAGTTTGCAGGTCTGGAAAAATGCTAGGAAAATTCTAACGGGCAGCATGCATCATCCAGAATGCAAATATAATGCACAGATGTGAATATTTTTATACAATGGCATTCAAAATAAAGGAAACTGCAACATACATCAAAGGTATGTGAATCCTGAGATATGACCAGAGCAATGTGATGCTGAAAATGGATAGATAACACATTTCTCCAAATATTTAAACTTTTGGGTCACAATTCTATTATTCTGTATGACCTGTAATGTAAGTAGATGATATTTTGCAGTAGCAGTAGTGATGCTAGAAGAGACATTACATGAATAGATATTCAGGGCCAAGATTGCTCTACTCCTAAGTCAGACTTGGACTACTGAAACAGGTAAGTGCAAAAACAGGAATGCAGGCAAGAGGGCTTGAGGCACGCACACAGTAGTAGTTTCCAAAGTTTATTCTTCAGACTTTGCTTCAAACAAACGATAAAAATAATTAAAAACAGTAACCATAAAGCACTTTTCGTCTCACCCCTAAGTGAGACTTCATCAGACAATTGCAACAAAAATGTTTCAAACAGTATATACAAGTTCAAACCACATCAACTTCCTCCAAGCAAAAGGCAAACCCGCCCCCAAGGTAAGCAGGAAAGCACAATTATCCCATCATATGCTTCTTTAAAAATCCAGCTTCTTGTAAAACAAGTATGTATGCAGTAAATATATCTGTATATGTGTAAACATAAATATAGCTCATCAGTTCAAAAACACTCTTAAAAGACCTGCTCTACTCCTAAGTACCAGAATGGTTGCAAGTGTGATATTTAATGCAAAATGTACTGTATGGTGAAGAAAGAAATAGCTGATGGGAACCATTATCCTGGCATGGAAGAATGCAGAGATACCCCATAGAAATGGGATAGCTGCATGAGTAGAACTTGCAAGGTCCATCAGAGAGTATGCATCCAGCTTGTGAGGTTATCACGCAAGAAGCATGAAGTGAGCAGATTTCATGTGACCTGAGTAATGGCTAGTAAATAGAATAATAATAATAATTTCATGTCTGCAGATTTACAAGGACTGTGAGGAAAAGACTCACAGTAATAAAGACAACAAAATGATCTTGCAATTGATGTCTTCTTTTAGGAGAGAGTAAACATACCCTGTGACATGCCATTAAACTGTGCCTTCACCAGATACATGATCTCATCCTCTTTTCTGACAACGTTGTTCTTGTGTCTTTTGGCTTTTCCCAGTTAGGGGTCGCCACAGCGGAGCTCCGGTCTGCTAATGATTGGTAGTTGATTTTTACATGCCGAGTTACCAGCCCTGATGCACAACCTTCAACGAAGGTACGCCCATTCACACATGCCTCCACGCAGAAGATGCTCTAGCTGAGAATCGAACTGGACAGCATCTTACTGTGAGGCTACAATGCTACCGCAGCACCACCACCATGAAATGGGAAAAAAAGTGCTGTTGCAGTTATTGTATTCCAGACCATGTTGATTATCAAATATGTTGATTTGTAAGGTGCCACACAGAGAACAGACATGGATTAAAACATGCTGACAATGTTAATACCAACTGTTTAAAAAGTGTATTTTCTGGAGTCTCATTAGATTCAATCAGAAGTGAGGCTAAATCAAACTGTAACATTTTGGTCCAAAAATATGGAACCCTGGCAATATAACAATGATTTTAATAAATGAAACATTAAAATTTGGAGCAGTCCACTAGCAAAATGGATAGCACTGCTGATTCACAGCACCTGGATCTCTGGGTGGTTATAAGCTATGGTGCCTTTTGTGCAGAGTTTGCATGCCCTGTTGGTGATAATTTGAATGTTTGCTACTACTTTTCAAAGGCAAAGAGGCAAGTGAACTGTGTGTGTGTGTGTGTGTGTGTGTGTGTGTGTGTGTGTGTGTGTGTGTGTGTGTGTGTGTGTGTGTGTGTGTGTGCGTGTGTGTGTGTGTGTGTGTGTGTGTGTGTGTGTGTGTGTGTGTGTGTGTGTGTGTGTGTGTGTGTGCGTGCGCGCACGGGTGCACGCGCATGCATGCGACAGAAAGAATTCGGGGGCTGTGGGAGGTCCTGCAATGATCTGCCATTACCTCCAGGACTGGTCCCATGCCCTTTGTGTACAAGGATAGGTTCCAACTCCTCTGCACTCTGCAATTTGTGATCCGCATCCTAATGTTTGCAACAAGTCTTGTGAACTGAACATAACTTAAAATTCACACTTCATTAAAAGTGAAGGATTTTTTAAAACATCATGAGGGAGAAGTGGATAATCATTCTTATTCTTTCCTTTCGGCATGCAAAAGCAATCTTTTCGATGAGGCAAAATCTTAAAGAGAAATTGTAGCTCTGTGTAAGCAACTACTTTTAAATAAGATACAACTATTTGTTTGAATTACCTTAACTACCTTTCTCTTTTCCATACTGCTTTGCTGTATATTCATTCGTAGTCACACCCTTCCCTAACAGCATCTATCTGTTTTATAATGTACCTTTCACTTTTCCCAAATAAACCTCCCTTCTTCCTATTTTAACTACATTCTCATATTCTAGCCTTTTAACCCCCTATATTCCTTACATTTCAGAGAAGAACCTAACTCTCTTCCTTCATAGAAAATATTTTTTTTCCCTGCCTACCCTCTATCAGATTGCAGACTCGACCATCACTAAATATCCTTCTGCCCTGCAACTTTTTTTGCCCTCTTAATTTCTAATTCCCAACTACCTGCCAACTATAACATACAGATCCCTTTAGTTAATCATGTTACTCCTCAACTTATCTTCTGTTCTTCTTCTCCTAATGAGCAATCTCTCATCCTACCATAACCCTATAATGGCTCTCAACATCTCTCCAACGCTGTCTCAACCACCTACTTATAGTTCTTCCGTACACTTTCCACTAATTGCACCAAACTTGTTTAATGATGCCTCTCACCTTTACTCCAAAAAAGACTGATTAACTGCATTTCAACTCAAACCAAAACGAAACTTAGTGGAAAAAGGTGGGATTTTGTAAAGACAGGTTCCACCATGTGAAGGTAGTCCCCAAGACAGGAGAATGAATTCAGACAGTGGTAGCATTGTTACCTCACAGCAAGAGGTTTCCCCACTCAATTCTTGGCTGGGGTGCCTTCTGTGTAGAGTCTGCATGTCCTCCCTGCATTCATGTGGGTTTTATCTGGGTGTTCCAGTTTCCTCCCACATTACAAAGATATGCATCTGGAGCATTTTTCCCTGGGCCTCTGCTGAAAATTGGCTTTGTTCCAAGTCAGACTTTCCTGTTAAATGTTATATTATAAATAAATAAAAATACTCTCCAAAAAAGTATAAATATTTCTCAATACTAAAATCATCCTAGCAGGAGACATTCACACTAATCCTGGCCCCACCTGTCACAATGAACATCAGAACAATTCTCTTCCACGCAAACTACTCTAACCCCACAAGAGTCAATCCCTAACCTAAGTAATCTATATTTTGCTGCCATAAATGCTAGAATAATAAGAAATAAAATTGCTGAACTACATGCCTTGATTACCCATCATAAGTTTGATTTTCTCTTGTTACTGAAACCTGTCTTGAATCCAGCATAAACGACTCCAAAATTATACCTCCCAGTTATAACATCATCTGCAATGACCATATAAAGCGAAAAGGTGGTGGCATTGTTTTAATATTTCCCAACAGCTACCACATTCCCCCTGCAACAACTAATACAAAAATTTCATTTCAGCAGACCTTCTTATTATTTTCCTTAAATGAAACATTATAAACAAATACAGTATGTATTACTGTTCATTAAATCATTCCTTGTGACAATGCAGCTATACTGGAAGATACCCTGCACTGAATAACCATAACAATTCTACAAGAAAAAAATTCTGCTGGGTGATATAAATGTCAATTGGTTGGACATAAACTCTAACTCTCCTGCATCTAACGTGAATTTATTTGGTTTCACACAACTAATTAATCACTTAATACATTATAGCATTGCATCAAATTTACTATAGGACTGGATTCTTGTTTTAGACCCCAGCAAATCACCTCAGGTACAATGTCTAACTGTCTCAATGATCATCTCCCAGTCTATACAACCAGACATGTTCTAATGGAGAGATGATAGGTGTGTGAATGGAGAGATGATTGGGGTCTGAATGGAGAGATTATAAAAGCAGCAAGCAAAGGAGAGAAGTACTGCTGAAAGTGAATTCATCCTAGTATCTTGGGGACTACCTTCACAAGGTGGAACCTGTTTTTACAAAATCCCACCAAGATGACATTGATATGTAGATTGTATTTTGTATAGCATATATCATGGACAGAAATAGGTTAAAAAAATAAAAATAACAGTTGGGTGCACAAGTTCCAGGATAGAAACGTCCCCAATCCTGTTATGTGCACTGGTGCCAAGACTGGGAAAAATGACAGTGTCGAATCCTCAAGACACGAAAACATTCCTACAATGGGGGTTAGGCCAGGGTCAGGGTAGGATGCCCACCACCCTGTGGTAGAAGGAAGCAGTAGTCCACAAAAATCACAAAGACTAATAGGCCAAAAAAGAGCCATAAAGATGACAGAGTGGACTATTGAGGATAAGAAAGAAATTATTTGTTGTTACTATTATGCAAGAAGCCCAGAATTTCTGGATAGAAGATGTGCAAAAAGATTAAGTGATGAAAAAAAAATACTTGCACGAGAAAAACTGTCAAAAACTTCAAATGCAGATTTGTGTTCATTAATGCATCAGATTGAAGAAAAACAGTACATAGACCAAGAAACCTTGGGCCATTTGAAAAAAGAAGCAACTGGGGAAGTGCAAAAATATAAAGAACAAAATCTAGTGAGTTTTGAAAGTTATAGAAAAAAAAAAAAACATGGACATGGAAAAAAGAGAGATCTGATATGGTACAATATTTATGCAAAGGAGAAAGCCAAACTAATTAATACAAAAAAAGCAGTTCCAAAGATATTACATGTAAAGGCATCCACATATGGAACATTTTGCAATACAAACAAATAAGATCACAAAGGGGGAATGTAGAACAGAAGATTAGTAAAGTAAAAGTTAAACAAATAGAAGTTGTGGAATACCTGTGAAGTGAACGATTTGCTGTAGAAAGTTTTACACAGGTTATATCACAGCATGATAGAGCAATGAGTCCCCAAAGTAAGGAGAAACAGGAGAAGCGGGAGACATCTGAAGAGATCAGCTGGTAAACTCCCCTACCAGAGGTGAAAACATATTGGACCTGGTCATCAACAACATGGGTGACAGGTGTTCCACACCGGTCAACACGTCACTGGTTAGATCAGACCATAAACTAATCACTCTGGATGTCCACACCCCACCACCGCCCCCAACTAAGGAAACCGCAGACTTCACACTTCTAAAAACTAGTGTGGTCTCCTTTAAGGCCCCTGAGCCAGTGGTAAACATTACTCAAACGGCTGAATCACTTACAAATGCCTTCTACCAGCACCTACAGGACTGCATGGATCAGGCAATCCCAAACAAAACTAAGACTCTTTGTACCAAAGGCAAGCGTCCAGTCTGGTGGACCCCAGCCATAAACAAGCTCTACAACAAAAGGAGGAAGCTACTACAAGATAGAGCAAAATCCTTGAAAGGTAAGACACCCTTGATCATTATAAGTAAAAAACTAAGAGCTCTCATAAAATCATCCAAGGCAAATTTTGAGAGAAAAATCGCCAAGGATTCAAAAGACAATCATAAGGCCTTCTTTAGCTATGTTAGAAACCTAGGAGGAAACTCCCAGATATGCTCAGAATTAGTTCAAAATGATGTGAAGATTACTGAACCTACACACATTACCAACATACTGGCTGACAGGTTCAGTGCAAACTCCCCCCCCTCCCCCCCAAAAGGAGAGATATCTATACCAGAGGATTGTAGCCCCCAAAACATCTCCAACGCCCAGGTGAGAACTGTTCTCTCCAAAGCAAAAACACAGCATCCATGGGACGGATGGTGTCCCCGGCTGTGTGCTCCATGAACTCAATGAGGAATTAAACCCGCAGTTAGGACAGCTGTTTAATCTTAGCCTCACCTCAGGATACGTACCCAAGGAGTGGCGACGGCGACTGTGGTCCCACTTCACAAGGGCGGTGCCTCCACCGACCCTGGAAATTACCGTCCCATTAGCTTGACAAGCCTTATCTGCAAAGCCATGGAGAGGATCATAATGGAACTCATAAATAAAGACATAGGGAACTTGCAGGCTTTGGATCCAACCCAGTTTGGCTTTGTCAAAGGCAGATCATGCCTTTTAAACTTGGTTGACTTTTTCGAGACAGTCACCAAGGCCATTGATGAGGGAAAGGCAGTCCATACAGCCTACCTTGACCTGGCAAAGGCCTTCGACACAATACCCCACTCAGGTATCATCAAAAAACTCATCAGCTTGAATGTAAACCCATACATCACAAGATGGGTTGCAAACTGGCTAAGTGACAGAGCCCACAGGGTAAGCGTTGCTGGAGCCATGTCAGACTCAAAGCCTGTCACAAGTGGTGTCCCACAGGGCTCAGTCCTGGGTCCACTCTTGTTCGGCATCTACTTTTCTGAAGTACAAGCAAACACAGGAGGGTTATGGCTGACAAAGTTTGCAGATGACTGCAAACTGGGCGCCATAGTCGAAAACACATCTGACACAGATATCCTTCAGAAGGGCCTCACAGAAATGGATAACTGGTGCCAGAGCCATGGCCTAAAGTTAAATGCCAAGAAATGCATAGTCATACCCTTCGGGAAAAACAAGGTTACCCTAGCTACCATATAGGTGGCAATCCACTGAGCACAGAAGAAGTCATCAGGGATCTGGGGACCCAGGTTGACAGTAGCCTTCGCTTGACACTCATGTTGCTAAAGTAGTTAGGAAAACCTTCTACATTGCCCACCTGATCATGAAGGGATTCACATCTAGATCAAGGGAGGTCATCGCCCCTGTACTCATCACTCATTAGACCTATGATTGAGTACAATGCCCCATTCGGAATGTATCTGACCAGACACCTGCAGCAGCTGGAAAGGCCCCAAAAGTTCCTCACCAAAAGGATAAAGGGTCTCAAAAATATGTCTTATGCTTCCCGACTGAAAGAACTCCAGCTCTATTCAGTCTCATACCGCTTGCTCAGAGGTGACCTGTGCCTGACATATAAGGCCATGTCAAACCCTGATTTGATGAATATGCTTCACCTCAAAAAAATCTAGATCCCTCAGAACCACAAGGGCGGAGACTTAAACCTTGACACGGTTATTAATAGAACATGCTGGAGGGACAGATTCATCACCCAGAGACTCCCTATGCTGTGGAACAAAATCCCGGTACATGTGAAGCAGAGCACCTCGCTGGCCTTGTTCAAGAGGAATCTTGACCAATGGATGGGGGATCGCAGATATACCCCAGGGATTACTTCAGTGTCACTGCTTGACAGAGGCACAGCAAAATAATAGGCATAGTTTTATTCAAACTAAAGGGGTGGCGAAAGCCAAATAACTATGGGCTAGGCTTATAAATGCCCTTGGGCAGATAGCCTAGTATGAACCTATGAACCTATGAACCTAAAACTTTTCTAAAGCAAACTTCACCTTACTTAAGACAGAGGTGGTAAGTTTTACAGCACAACCGCTAAAGGATAATGCTGCCCAAGATGCAGAAACCTTTACAAATGCACTCTATGAGCACCTACAAGGATGCATGGATCATGCCATCCCTAGCAAAACCAAGACTCACTCCTCTAAGAGAAGGAAACCAGTTTGGTGGACCCCTGCAATAAACAGGCTATACAATAGAAGGAGGAAACTAGTTCAGAAAAAAAGCAAATCCCAAGAAGGAAAGACATCCCTGATCTGTATCAGTAAGAAACTAAGGTCCCTCATGAAATCATCCAAGGCTAACTAAAATAGCCAAGGATTCAAAAGATAACCACAAAGCCTTCTTTAGCTATGTTAAGAATCTAATTGGCAACTCACAGATATGCACTGAACTAGTGCAAAATAGCACAAAATATACTGAACCTACTGATATTGCCAACATCCTGGCAGATAGATTCAGTGCAAACTTCACCCCCCACCTCCAAAAGGGCCTACAACAATACTGGAAAAGTGCAGTGCCCCAAATATCTCAGACACACAGGTGAAAACAGCCCTTTCAAAAGCCAAAAACACAGTGTCAGTGGGACCAGATGATGTCCCAGGCTGCGTCTTGCAAGAAGTACAGAACGAACTAACTCCCCACCTAAACACGCTGTTCACCCTCAGCCTCTCCACAGGCTATGTGCCCATAGAATGGTGCACAGCAATGGTTATTCCCCTCCACAAAGGAGGGGCCATAACTGACCCTGGTAACTATCACCCCATAAACCTGACTAGCCTAGTCTGCAAGGCTATGGAGCACATCCTCATGGAACTCATTAACAAAGACATTGGAAATCTCCAAACACTTGATCCGACCCAGTTTGTCTTTGTTAAGAGCAGATTATGCCTACTAAACCTGGTTGACTTCTTCGAGACAGTCACCAAGGCCATAGATGAGGGAAAGGTGGTTCACACAGCCTACCTTGACCTCGCCAAGGCTTTCGACACCATTCCCCACTCAGGTATTACAGAAAAACACACCAGCCTGAACATAAACCCCTAAGTCACGAGATGGGTTGCCAACTGGCTTACAGACAGAACTCACACGGTAAGAACAGCGGACTCCAGGTCTGACTCTAAACCAGTCACAAGTGGTGTCCTGCAGCAATGCTCGGTCCAAGGACCCCTACCATTCGGCATATACTTATCAGAAGTACAGGCAAACACAGGAGGACTACAGCTAACCAAGTTCGCTGATGACTGCAAACTGGGAGCCATAATTGACTCTCCAGGTGACACGGGCATCCTCCAAAATGGCCTTACTGAGATGGACACCTGGTGTCAAAGTCATGGCCTCAAACTAAATGCCAAAAAATGCATAGTCATCCCATTTGGGAAAAAACAAAACACCCATGAATTACCACATAGGTGGCAGCCCCCTTAATACAGAAGAGGTAATAAGAGATCTGGGGACCCAGGTAGATAGTAATCTCTCCTTTGACAATCATATTGCCAAAGTAGTTCGGAAATCCTTCTATGTGGCCCATCTAATTACTAAAGGATTCACATCTAGGAATAAAGAGGTTATAGTGCCCCTCTACTCGTCACTCATTAGACCCATCATAGAGAACAATGCCCCATTTGAGATGTACCTTACAAGACACTTCCAACAGCTGGAAAGACCACAAAAGTACCTCACCAAGAGGATTATTGGCCTCAAACATATGTCCTATGCAGCCTGACTGAAAAAACTCCGTCTGTACTCAGTGGCATATCGCTTACTCAGAGGTGATCTCTGCCTGACTTACAAAGCCATGTCCAACTCAGAATTGATGAACATGCTCCACCTAAAGAAATCCAAGTCACTGCAAGCCACACGCTCCAGTGAGCTAAACCTTGCCACAACAATAAATAGAACATGCTGGGGGGATAGATTCCTGTCACAGAGACTCCCCATGCTTTGGAACAAAATTCCAAACTACATTAGGCAGAGCCCCTCACTAACACTCTTCAAGAGAAACCTTGACGAGTGGATGGGTAACAGAAAATACACCCCTGGGATCACTTCATTGGCTCTGCTTGACAGAGGGTCAGTTAATTAATCAATGGGGCGGCGAATGCTGACACACTCTGGCTAGGCTTATAAATGCCCTCGGGCAGATAGCCTAGTACCTACCTATGAACCTATGAACCTATAATAAATATGGACATGGGAAAGAAAAAGAAATTCAGTACTATGCAATACTTATGCAAAGGAGAAAGCAAAACTAATCAATACAAGAAAAGCTGCATGAAAGATAATTGAAGAGAAATACAGGCAAAAGAATCTAGATATGTAAAATTTTACAATACAAAAAAATAAGAAAACAAAGGGGGGAAGGAGAAAAGAAGATTAGTAATGGAGAAGTTATAGAAATAGAAACTGAAGGGTTGGATTACCAGTGAAGTAAAGGATTTAGTGTAGAAAATCTAACTCTGGTGACATCACAGCATGATAGAACAATGAATCCACAAATTATGGAGAAACTAGTTGAGTGGGAAGCATCTGATTAATTGTCATTCATATGAAGATACTTTGGAGCCCTCAGCTGGAAACCAGTAGAAAAGTTCAGCTGGAGTTGCACAGCAAGGGAAAGAAGAGGATACAATGGCAACTCTGATGCAGTCAGTGTTGTGGAGTCACAGGCCAGTGGGTTCCCATATGAAAGAGCAATGGATAATACAGGATGAAGCCGAGGACAATATGTCACAAGAAAATGTTCTGGACATTTCTGTAAAATGCACACAGGAAATGGACAACAAAGAATATGCCCTTAATTTACAAGACAATGATTTAAAGGAAGAGATGTTTGATTTAATAGAAATGAATGGACATATTAAGATCAGTGAAAGAAATAGATTACAAAAAGTCAATAAGACCTTAAATGTTAGAAGTTTGATAAAAAAATGAAGACAGTAATCTAGACTGTTCACAGAAGCTCGTGGTATAACAGAAATAAATAGAATGCATTGCTGTACAGCTAATTTAATAACAGATAAAGTCTTATGACAAATCACAGGAAATAGGGGAAAGGAAGGGAATAAATTAAATGTCATCATGAAAGTATTGAACAGAGAAAACTATAAAGCAATTAAGATAAGAAGTGTCAATGTTAGAAGAGTATAGAAGAAGGAACAGATCAGCAAAAATACAAGAAAGATAGATGTGAAAAAAGCAATGAGCAGTATCAGAACAGATCAGGATCTATCATGCACTATTGCAAATAATAAACAAAATATATCAGCACAGGCAGAAAAACCTAGAAGATATGCAGATAAATATGAGGAAAAAAGTACAGAATAAGCAATTCATTGATGACCCAAAAAAGTCATACAGAGAATTTGGAAACAAGGTAAAAGGAATAGAAAGAGCACAAAAAAAAAGAAGAAGAAGAAGAAATAGACACATTTAGAAGAAATATCTATGAAAATCATGTGGAACATAAAGAGGCTGAATGGATGGAGGAAGTAAAAGAAACAGTAAGAAGTTCAAATGTACAGGATATAAAATGAAATGAAATAACGGATAGATTTGAAACAAAATTAAGAAAAGTTCCTAAATGGAAAACCCCAGGCCCAGATGAAGTACCTAACTTCTGGCTAAATGTATTAATATATTTGCATGAAGATTTAGCCCTGAGTAAGGACTGTTTATATGTGCAACCTGAAGAGACATCAACCATGTTAACAACAGGAAAAACAATACTCTGCCTTAAGGGTACACCTGCAAGATATCCTAAAAGCTACAGACCAATAACTTGACTTACAGCAATGTATAAAGTATACTTTGGGACTGATGCTGACAGAGTTTAAAGTCATTTAGAAGAAAAATCAATCATGGCAATAGAAAAAATGAGTAACAAAAAAAATATGGAACAAAAGATCATTTATTGCTAAATAAAGTCATAATGGAGAATTGTAAAAAAAGGAAGAATCTAAGTATGGCATGGATAGACTACAAAAAAAGCATTTGTTAATGTCTCACATTCATGGATAAAGAAGTGCTTAGAAATGTATGAGATATACCCTACATTGAATGATTACATTACACTGACTATGAAAAAGTGGCAACACCACTTTCATGCTAAGCCATGATAAAAGACAAATTATTATTGAAGGGTTAAACATTCCAAAGGGGATATTCCAGGGTGACTATTTGTCACCACTGCTCTTTTGCCTTGCCCTTAATCCATTAAGCTGTCTACTTTACAGGTCATGGTTACAATTTGGCTCCTGAAAACAACAAAGTTTTAAGACTTCTCACTTCTTTTTGTGGATGACTTAAAATAGTATAGTTAATCAAATGAGGAACTGGAAAGAACAACTGCAACTTGTCAAAATCTTCTGAAACGCTATAAGAATGTCATTTGGTTTTGATAAATGTGCAAAAGCAACCTTTAAAACAGGAAAGCTGCAGGCTGCAGCACTAAGAAAATATCAGTCTGGGACAGGAATATGATAAAAAGGAACTTGAACATTGTATAAATATTTGTGAATTGATGAAGGATCAACAATAAAACAAAAACAAATGCAAATAAAACTTAGGAATATTTAGAAGACTAAAATTAACAATGAAAACAGCCTTTACATCTAGGAGCAAAGTCCAAGCTATAAACCAGTTTGCTCTTCCTGTTCTAACTTACAGTTTTGGGGTTATTGACTGACCCCAAAAGGTATTTGATCAGTTGGAAAAGAAAACAAGAAAAATGCTTTGTGCTTATCAAATGATTTATAAAAATCAGTGTATACCAAGATTATATATTCCGTGTTCTTTAGGTGGTATGGGCCTCCTTGAAATTGATTACATGTTTTGAAGTGCATTGGTAAGACTGCATACATATCTGCTGACACCACAAGATCCAAACATAGTGAAAGTTTTAAAACACGAGGAGAACAATTCTAAGATGACTTCCCTGCTTAGTATAGCTGAAGCATGCCAGTGTCAAGTGGGAATGGAAATCAAACCAGAAGTAGACAAAAATCAATCAGAAACTGAATGTGCCAAAAAAACAAAAGAAAGAATATAAGGTAAAGGATCGGGTGACAAAGCAAGAAATGTGGAAAATTCATAAATATAGTTGCAAGTACAGAAAACTCCTGGAGCAACCTCATGTTGATCAGGATCTGACACAGGAATGGTTAAGTAGAGGTGAACTTAATCCAAAATACAAAATGTTAATATTGGTGGCCCAGGATAGTGGACTACATACATGTTGGTTTAACAGGTCCATTGAACACATCAGAGAAACAAACAAATGCATTTTTTGTAAAACAGACACAGTCACATATCCTGTGGGTGTGATACACTAAAGGCAGAGGACCTGTATACAATAATGTGGCAAGACTGTTGCATTGAGGATTGTGCAAACATTACAACACTGAAGTAGCTGAGAGCCATTGGAAACATGAGCCAGAAAGCATTATAAAAAATGATGAAGTTTATATCACACGGGATCACCCATTACCAACAGTTCAAAAACTAGATGCGGGAAAGCCGGATATAGTTGTCCATGAAAAGAAGACAAGCATAGCATTGATCATTGAAATTGCTACACCAGTCATTACAGCATCGTACATACAGAGAGACACAAAGTTATAAAACACCAAGAAATGAAATGACCAGAAATGAGGGCAACTTGGAAGGGGGATACCAAGACATTTCTGTAATAAGAGCAATGGGTCTCATATAAAAGAATTTACAGTCATATTTAGATATGCAACAGATAAATGCAACTCCATGTGAACTGCAGAAGGAGTCAGTTCTGGGCACATTTCATTTGCTGCAAAGAGCACTTTTGGCTAACATCAAAGATTGAAACAATATTAATTTCTTGAACATTTTAATCATGCTTTGACTTAATAATGGGGTCTCCTCCCATTGTCCTGGATACAGAAAATCTGTATCTGGACTAGACTAATTACAGGAAAGGGGGAAACAAGCTTAGAATTTTTTTTTTTTTTTTTTTTTTTTTTAGTAAGGATCCTAGACCTAAAACACTTGTCCTATATGGACAGCCGCAAAAAACTCCAACTATTCTCTGTCTCATATAGCCTACTTAGAGGCGATCTCTGCTCGACTTACAAAGCCATGTCTGACCCAGCTCTGTTAGAAATGGTACAGCTAAAGAAATCCCAATCACTCCACACCACACACTCCACAGACCTCAACCTCATTACCACAATTAACAGAACATGCTGGAGGGGAAGGTTCATAACCCAGAGACTGCCCATGCTATGGAATAGACTTCCCATACATGTCAAGCAGAGCACCTTGCTGACCCTCTTCAAGAGAAATATTGATGAGTGGATGGGAAACAGAAAATTCACCGTGGGGATAACTCCAGTTGCTCTACTCAACAGTGGCACTGAGAACTAAGGTCGGGTGGCACTATGCCAGGGTAATCCTATGGCTAGGCTTGTAAAGGCCCCAGGGCCATTAGCCTACTACAGACCTATGAACCTATGAGCCTAAACCCAAAAGACATGGAGAAATTAAAAAGTGCCAGAAATTTCACACATCCACCTACATAGCTTGTTTAAAAAACAGAAAGCAACCTTTCCAAGTGTAACTCAGAAATGCTCATTACTATCATATAATCTGCTAACTGGAACTTTCTCAAAATACTCTCCTTAGATGAATGATGCTGGAAATAAATTTAATATAACTTTCCTAAATATCCTTGCACCTCCTAGAAGGAAGAGAGTAAAAATAAGCAATGCAATTTGGCTATCCAAAAATAGTAGAATGCTAATGCAGTATAAGGAAAAAGCATGGAAAGAATGTCAAAAATATAAAACACCACAATATCTTGAAAACTTCAGAATGCTTTGGAATTATACTAAAAAAGCAAAGTAATGAAGACAAAAACTATACAATAATAACTTTCAGAATAATAGTAAACATAACCCTAAAAAAGTCAGAGCAGCCATTAAAGCAATTTTGCATCCTTGCCATAAGTTCAACCCTAACCCCTCTCCCAACAATTTATGACTCAAAACCACAATACTATTCAACTCTTATTTCAGAGATAGTATAACATTTCTAGCCAAGGGTTCCCTAGCATCTAATCCTAACCCTGCCCAGCAGCCACATATCACAACATCCACTTTCACCTTCAAACATGTGCCCACATCCTATATAAAACTACTCTTAAACAAATTCAAACCATGCTCTACTTCAGCTGATGACCTTCCAATTGAGTACCCACCAATAGCAGCCAATAGCATTGCCTATCCTGTCTCAATCTTTATAAATAGGTAAATTCAGCAATCCTACATTATTTCTCTCTGGAAAAAGTCACACATTATCCCTCTGTCCAAAGTAGCCAAAGTAGGAAATTCAACAGACATTACTAACTTTAGACCTATAGCAATCTTGCTCCCAACCCCCCCCCCCCCAAAAAAAACACTTGAAAAATGCATTCAAAAGCAATTTCTAAAGTATTCCTTGCAGGAAGAATTCCTACCCTCCATACAACATGGGTTCCATCTTTCCTATGTTACCAACACTGCACTTCTAACCTATATAGATACTGTCAATAAAGCTAGAAAAAATGGCAAACTAGTCTTTTACTTATTTTAAGACCAAAGCCTTTGACACAGTTTGTCACAGCAAACTTATACTTCAAATTTCATGATTTGGTATCTCTCTGAATTTAACAACCTACAGCACAACTTTGCCCTTTTCTCCACAGTAGTGCGATCTCAGAGTTGGTATATATAGTTGGGGGTGCAGCCCCCTCATTGGGGGGTTTTGACTTGCATAGCTGTCAGTCTATTGTGCTGTAAGGAAAGTATTTACTTACCCTCAGAAAATTCAATAGATCACTGAAATTATTTTCTCTGAATGAGGGTCGACAGTCCAGTGTCCGCTGCAATTGCATTGCAACAAACTAATATAGACCCATTTGCACATCAAACAGCATGGCACTTCACCAAAAAAACTACTCACAAAGCTTTAACAGCAATTGCAGTATAGTTTTGTAACTCCCAACTCATGCTCAACCCTAAAAAACAAGATACTACTTTATTCCACAGATCCCACTCCCATGAAAAAAAAGAGAAAATTTACAGTTCTCGCTATAATATCATCACTGAAGTTACTTTTCATACTAAATTATTGGGGATGATATTGGATGATAATCTTAAATTCAATTTACATACACAAAATTGCATAAGAAAAATTCATCAAAATCTAGGAATAGTTTATAGAGACACAAACTTTCTACTTATCTCCTCCTCACACTTTTTTATGGCACTCCTATCCTTACTAGCCTTCAGGCATCACAAGAATCAAAACTTTAGCAATGCTATAACAAAGTTGCTAAATTTACAGCAAATATCCTTTTCAGAACCCACCACTAAAAAGCCTACATGGGTTAGAACTACAACTAGCACATATACAGATTCTTACCACTTTTAAAATTATCTAGAATACATCTGTTTGTCCAGCACTAAATAACATTATGCACCTCTTTGTTCTTAGTTAGTCATTACGATCCAATGACCAAAAACTCCTATCTGTCCACAAATCCATCAAATCTGTTGGACATTGTCTATACTCATATAATGTTGCTAAGGCCTGGAATTCCTTACCTGTATCCATTTGGGTAATACCCTTCTTTCCATTTTTCAAAACTATTCTGAATGTCTTCCTAGCCAAAAGCTGGCTCTATTCTTGCTCAACACCAAGATAAACTGTATCCCTAAATGTGAGCAGATACATATCCATGCATTACATCTGCTTATTCTCCTTTCTTCTCTTACTTTCTTACTTTTATCAATTTCTCTTCCCTGGCTTTCTCTCTAAGTATACCATAAACCTACTTTTCTCTCACTTTGTATTGAAATTCCTGTTTGTATTATACTAACTTACATTTAATTTCCCTATAAACTGGCTAACATTTCTCTAACTATTATAATTGACATATAAATTGCATCGATTCTTAATGAATGTTTTCACAGTATGGCTAATTTGGTATAATTATTTAAACTGTAGATGTTTTTGTATTATTTTCAAAGACTGTAAAATTATAGTTTTCTAAATGTTTTGCAATACTTTGGAGCTTTTCACCATGGGCTTCCACTGAAAATGGTCTCCTACCCACTCAGTCTTTCCTGGTAATCAAATGTAAATCAATACAAAAATAAATACATTAATTAATCATTTTTGGTTGTGGAACATTTACAGTTGTAATCATTGCCTGTTGTAGAAAACCAAGATCAAGACAATGAGCTATATTCAGATCTCTGTCTTGTTCCACCCTTGATGGACAGATTGTATGGTGCGTAATGTGTCTTTAAGAATCTCGTAAGACTAGTGCAGGTGGGATGTCACACGTCTCTGTCTTGATTAGGTAGCTGCTGCATTTATCCTGAAAGATATGGTTGTTTATGTGCAAGCATATGTGTTGCTCTGCCTCTATAGGTGTCAGTGCTTATAAAAAAAATCAACAAACTTTTAAGAGGTTATAGTCTGATAATCATTCTTTATCTAGATTAGTAATACTAATGAATTGTCCACTTCCTGTATCTGTAAAAGCCAAAAAGCTAAAAAAAAAATGTTTTGGACTGTCTTAGTAGTTTCTAGAAAAAATATTACAAAAAAAAATGGAAATAGAATTCAGTTCCTATGTTCAAAAATTTTTAAATTTTACAGCAATGCTACTAAAAATAAAATAAAATGGTCAGAATAAGATTTATAAATCATACTAACACTTTTAGTGGTTGGGATAACCTTGAAATATCATTATTGAAATACCAAGACACATAATATGTTAAATGTATAAGATTATCTTGATGATTCAATGTATTCCTGTCATTGTATAACAATATGTGATGTTGAATTTCTTCCTTTCTGTATATACACACACACACACACACACACACACACACACACACACACACACACACATATATATATATAAATATAGATAGATAAATATATACTGTAACTATGTTAAAATAATACAATTGTTCTTGTAAAAAATCACTGAATTCAATCATTAATATCAATGTATAATGTCACAATGTGATTACAGAAGATGCAATAGTAAAGAAATTCTGTCCAGTTTACAATATTGAGTTTCCAGAAGTCACTGCATGCTACACATTCAGAATTGAGGGGTTCCAGTTTTAAAGTCTGCAAAAATGCTGCACAATATAATGAATCTCTTAGACCACCAACCACCAGGAACATTTTTTGATAGGAATAAACTCCCAGCCAGAAGGAGAACCAAAATAATAATAATAATAATAATAATATACAAACTATGTTTACAAAAATAAAATATTAAGACTTTACCAACATTTTTGTTAAACCAAGGGAAACACAGTGTCAAAGTACACTCTAGTGGCAAGAAAATGCAGCATTTTATAACAAAACTAAATGTGGTAAACAGATGATGTCCAAAATAATCAGAAATAAACAGAAATCAAGCTTTTAAGAATCAATACACAACAAAAATAAATGCAAAACTACAACTAAACTCCAGAAACCATAAAATGTCAAAATCCAAATGAAACAGCTGCAGTGCTTTCTGCAAAGTGAAACAACTGGAATCTTTAAAATATTCCACTAAGCAAGCTCAGTTCTTCCACCAGCACTACTGGCATTACTGGTTCTTGAAAATAACTTAGCAAAAGGTTGAAAACAATGGGCAGGATTCACGAAGGCTTGCACAGAGTCTAAGAGTAGTGTAAGACTCCATGCAGCCTTCGCGATCCAGGAACAGCCCCAAAGTCCATGTAAGAGACCAGCTAAAACGTCTCTTACATGGAGTGGGCGTGGATATGCTAATCACCTCACTTGCAGCCGAAAGGCATGCAAATGAGGTAGATTAGCGATCCACGAAGCCCAAAGCAACCAGTGTAAGAGCTGTTTTAGCTGCAGAAATGTACTCAGTTGACAACTGAGTACGTTTCTGCAAAAATCACAATGGAGTCAAGTCAGCTCCAAATAAAGGGTGCATATGTGTCAGGCAGCATGCCAATGGCCAAATATGTGGCCATTGGCAAGGTACTCTGATGCAAATATGAAAAATATATATATTTTTTTCGGCGATCGCCGATGTTTAAATGCAGCGCAGCCCCGCACAAACGGGTTGCGCTGTATAAAACATAAAAATGAAGGTTATAAACCCACAAATGTGGGTTTTATGTAATACATGGATTTACAATACAGGGACCAGCAGACCAAAAACAACATGGCCACCGTTTAGTGGTTGCTAAGGGGGGAAGCTGAGTCTAAGAGGTGTAACTAAGCATTTGTAGGCAATCTGATGTAAATGAGTGTTAGGATACTGAATTCCACTGTCACATAGCAAATGAGCACATTCTGAGTAGTGTAAGAGATACATAAGTGGGAGGAATAGAGTAGGAGATAGGTGACATCACAGGGAGGAATGGTAGAAAGAAATGCAGTTCATTGGACGTCAGTGTTACATGACAGATGTCAGACACATATCATGGAAATAGGAGTGCCACAAGATAAGCATGGGAAAGTCAAGAAATGGAAGGTGTACACTGTTGCTTACACCAAAGTTTCTTGCTGGGTGTGCATGCGCATGTGTGCGAGCCATGAGGCATGGGTAGGGCAGTGTGCACTCATGTAAGGCAGACTGAGCATGTGGGAGCATGTTGGCAGACTTCTAAGACTGTTTGCGCTGGTGTGCGTGCGTTTTAACCCGAATATGCAGATTCTGAACCATGTAAGCATGTGTGCGTGCGTGTAAGCCACTGTGAGCGTGTTTCTGCTGGTATGTGCATTGCTCCCCCCTGAGGAAACAGAAAGGAAAAAGGAAGCAACCAAATTAGTAGGAAGCTAGCAGGGAATACTGCTGGAGCTAGCAGGTGAAAACAATTAGAAGCAGGCAATTACACAGGCAGAATAGTAGCTCAGCCAAGCACTTAAAACTCTGCAAACAGCAGTGCAAGATGTTTCTCTCAAGAGACACTGCAAGACAGGAGTAAGCTATTAGAAGTGAAAACTGAAAAAGCTGAACTCAGAGCAGAAATGCTAGGGGCTGCCATAGCTGTCATAAGGAGACATAGGCAACTTGCTGAGGGTGGTGACAATGCAGATGGTGCCAGACTACCCACAGTGAGGAGACAGAGAACAGTGTACAGGCCCAGGGTCACCTACCATGGGTTACATGAGCTGGAGATAGTAGAGTGCTATAGAGTGGACAGAGACCTCCTGCAGCAAATTGTCGAGCTGTGCAGGCCACGCCTCACACACAGAACCAACAGAGGGGAACCCATCCCAGTGGAAACCAAGGTATGTGTTGGCCTAAGAATACTACCAACAGGTACCTTCCAGAGACCAACTGGTGATATGATGGGGATATCACAGGCATCAGCCTCCAGGGTACTGCACCAGTTCCCGGATGCCATGTCAGCACATGTCGGTGATCATGTATATTTCCCCAATGCCTGTGAGGTATTGGCCAGCAATATGCGCCTCTTCCAGCAAATAGCAGAATACCCTGAGGTAGTGGGTGCAATAGACTGCACGCACATACGCATCAAAGCACCAGCCGGTGAGTGGGGTAGGGCCTACATTAACTGCAAGGGCTTCCCCTCCATCAACTGCCAGGTCATGTGTGATGCCCAGGGCATAATAATGAATGTGTGTGCTGGCTGCCCTGGGAGCTACCATGATTCCCATATCTGGCATTTGACGCAGCTGTACCAGATATTTGCCAATGGGGACATCCCACACCGACACGTAGTGGGGGATGCAGGTTATGCACTGGAGCCATGGCTGATGACACCCATCAGAAACGCACACACACCTAAACAGGAACGCCATAATGAGGCACACGCACAAACACGTAATGCAATAGAGCGTGCGTTTGGGCTGTTCAAGTCACGGTTCCGGTGTCTGGACACATCTGGTGGAGCCTTGCAGTACTCATCAACTACATGTACCCAAATTGTCATGGTATGTGCTATGCTACATAATATGATCTTGTGAAAACAGCTGCAGCAGGACCAGCATAGGGCCAGGCCAAACAGCCCCCCACCATTGTCAAGGCCATCACAGGCAGAGCGTGACTCGGAGGAGGAAAAACCTGAGCCTGCCCCAGTAGGCAGAAGGAGGCGTGTCCAGTATGCCCTGGCCTTGGCAAAGAGGCAACGCATAGCACATACACTGGCTCAGTAGGAACCCTGGGAATGATACCCCTCTCTGACTCACTCATATAATAACATTGATGCCTAAAATGACATAACCTGCTCTCAAACATGTACAGGGAGTGTAATATGTGCATCCAACAGAGGCAGCCCTGCAGCACCACCTGAAGCATGAATGCCATGTGTTAAGTAATGTAACACCATGTAGTATATGCACACTTGAGGACCCTGACTAACATCCTACCCTCACCAAGCATGATGCCACAATATGACGATGGGATGATCAATTGCAATAATTGGCTGAAGTATTGCAGTTAGTCAAAGGGGATCCAATGTGTGCCAGCCTGAGATGACATGCTGAGCATGACATGATGCTCCACCTGCTAGGGGTGGCGTGCACCTATCAGTCCAGGCCTCATGGATACTGGCAAAGGCTGTCGTTACCCACAGCGTGCCCTGAATAGGTAAGGCACAAAACACAAACCCACCTCCATAGGCATCACAAGGGATAAGAACCTAGATGTAATGCTACCCAATGCCAGAAGTCTAAACAGCAAGATGCGTGCAGTGTAAACTCACCCAGTATGGAGAATGTTGATATCTGTCCTGTAACAGAAAACTGGGTCAAGGCTCACAACAGCACCCTAACACTACCAGGTTACACCTCATACTGTGCTGTACAGCCTCAAAACATGGAACAAGCTACAAAAGGAGGGTGACTAGCAATAATTGTCAAGGATAACCACACCCCCATGTTGGTACCACAACAAGAAGCAGCATGGACTAGCCATGGTCAAGTAACAGTGGCTAAAACTGCTTCCCAGTTTATAGCCTGCTATAGACTACTGTCCTAACACCAGGAACTGCACCTGGCCTATGTTGGAATACATGAATATATCAAGCCCCCCAAACCACATTATATTGGTTGACTGAAAATACCCAGACATAGACTGGGAGCATTATACTAGCTCCAACACTGTAGGAGAAAAGTTCCTAGAATCCATAAACCAAAATGCCCAGGAACAATGTACCACTCCCACAAGAGGGGTAAGCATACTGGATGTGATAATCAGCAACATGGGTACTGGATGGCAAGATGAGAAGTGTATCCCTCACTGGTAAGACCAGACCATAGAGTAATCACACTGGATATACACATCCTGACCACAGTCCCTGGCCAGAAAACCACAGTGAAAAACATGTGTAAAGCAAAAGTTGCACTCCTCCAAACTGATGTGGAATCCATTAAAGGCCCTGTGCTGGTGCAAAATATGGGCCACACCTCAGAACCTGTTATACAGGCATTCCATGAACACAGCCAGGAATGCTTGGATTATGCAATCACAAATAACAACAAGACACAATGCCATACACGCAGGCATCTGGCATGCTGGACTCCAGCCATTACCAAACCATGCAAGAGAATGAGGAAGCTACTACATGATAGAGCAAATATAAAAAGGGAAGTAATCACTGATCAGTAGTATGGCAATAAAATATGTCCACACATACAATCCACTAAGGCCAGCTACAACAAGTTGAATCTGTGAATCCTGAGGCAATGTTACACCTGCCCCAAGTACACAGACAACCCTCAACTCCCCCCAAGAAATACAAATATATGTGAGAGATGCAACCATTTATCCAAACCGGAGGCTGAGCTCCCTCAACTCAGTACTGTCAAAACTAGTCAGGAGGAGCAGGGAACCACACACACCACAAACCCAGTCCCACATAGACCTATCACAACTGCAAACCAAAGACATAAACACAGAAAAACATTCCCGGAGGCCCTAATTACAAACACAGCACACCAACAGAGGCCTCCAAAGCAGACCCCCAAGCAACCACAACCTCCAAACATAGCACATGCAACACATAGTACACAAAGCTGGTGTGCCAAACAGTCACAGGCCAGAAGGAGAAACAACATGCCTGATACAGTTGTAATAGGTGACTCCATAGTCAGACACACTGCTGTCCCGCTCACCAGACTGAACAAGGGAAAGGGTACAGTAAGCTGCCTGTAGGCTGCTACAATACGCCACACAACACAAGTATGCAGGTCACCCCAAAGCAAGTAGAAATATGATGCAGTCATTGTCCATGCTGGCGTGAATGACCTGAGATGTACCTCCCTGGACTACATAAAAAGAGACATAGATGAGCGCTCTGAGTATGTACTCCAGGCCAGTATGACACTGACTGTTTGCAGCATCCTACCCTCACCAAGAATGATGCCACAGTACAAACACAGAATGATCAGCTTTAACAAGTGGCACAATTACTGCTGTCATTCCAAGAGGATCTAATGTCTGTCTGCTTGGGATGTCATGCTTGACAAGCCATGCTGCTGTTCCAGGGATGGCTTGCACCTGTTACCCCTGGGCGTCTAGATACTGGATAAGGCTTTTGCCACCTCCATAGAGCCTTACGTAGGCAAGGCTGAAAAGACTAACCCACCACCCTAGAAAACATAAGTGGTAAGAAACATAAGGGTAATGCTGACCAATGCCAGACGTGTAAACCGCAATATGCATGCTCCTGAGGCCCTCCCCAGTATGGAGAACATCAATGTCTGTGCAGTGACAGAAACCTGCTGCAAGCCTCCCAACAGCACACCAGCACTTAGGTTATACCTCATATCATGCGTTATGGCCCCAAAACCTGGACCAAAATATAAAAGGAGGGGGAGTATCCATATTCAGCACAAACACCCATACGTCCAAGTAACTGACAATGCACGAAGCATCGGAGACCACCCATGTGCACCTAACCATAGGCAAAACTGCTGTACAGTCTGTAGCATGCTACAGACCACACTCTCACACACAGGAACCCCACCCAGCCGTCCTGAAGACACTGGACAGTATGAATGTCCCACCAAATACCAAACAAGGTACTCACAAATTACCACATAGGTGGTAAACCATTATGTATGGAAGGAGTAATCAGGGACCTAGGGACACAAGTGGACAGTAACCTGTTATGTGACACTCACATTGCCAATCTGGCTAGGAAGACTGTCTATATTGGACACCGTATCATGAAAGGATTCACATCTATGTCAACAGAGGTCATTGTGCCCCTGTACTGTTCTCTTATCAGACCCATAATCTAGTACAATGCCTCATTTGGGATGTACCTTACCTAACACCTGCAGCAGTTAGAAAGACCTCAAAGGTACCTCACCAAGAGGATAAAGGGTCTCAAATATATGTCATATGCTGCCTGGCTGTAGACACCCCAGCTGAATGCAGTCACATACTGCCTACACAGAGGCGTTGTATGCCTGTTGTACAAGGCCATGTCCAACACAGGAGTAATGGATATGCTCCACCCAAGAAAACCCAAAGCCATCAGAGCTGTGAGAGTGAGAGATGTCATCCTCAACACATAATGAAATAGGATGTGCTGGAGGGACAGATACAAAACCCAGAGGCTCCCTACACCCTGGAACAGACTCCCACTCCATGTTAGGCAGAGCCCCTCACTGACACTCTTCAACAGGAATCTTGACAAGTGGATGGATGATCGTAGATGTACACTGGGGGTCTTCACTGTGTCACGTCCAGACAGAGGCACAGTAAAGTAAATCATAAATGGCCATAATATTCACATAGCAAGGGGTGGCGAAAGCCACACACACTCTGGCTAGGCTTATAAATGCCCTAGGGTGGATAGCCTAGTATGAACCTATGAACCTATGAAGATACAAATTGTACAGGACACTAAGGATAATCACAAGGCTGTCTCAACTGATGGTAGGAACCTTGTTGGGAATTCACGGATATGCTCTGAATCACTCAAATATTACAAACAACATACCAAACACACACACATATTGCCAACATACAACCTGAGAGGTGCAGTGCAACCCCCCCTCCCAAAATGCAAAATATCTATCCCAGCAGACTGCTGGCCCCCTGACGTTGCAGATGCTGAGGTAACAGCCAGCATCTACAAAGCAAAACACACAGCAGCAATGCTATGAGATGGTGTCCTGGGATGAGTCCAACATGGACTCCAAGAAGAATGGAATGCCAAATCACACTACTGCTCAATGTCAGCCTTACCACAGGATATGTACCCAAAGAGCAGTGTACAACAACAGTGGTCCTTCCCAACAAAGATGTTGCCTGAATGGATACTGCAAACTTCCACCCCAGAATCCTGACAAGCTTGGTCTGCACAGCTATGGAAAGGATCAGCATGTACCGCAGACATAAAGATATTGGGGACCTACTGACACCGGACCCTACCCAGTGTGGCTTTCTTAAGTGCAGATGCTGCCCCTTAAACATGTTTGACTCATTTGAAACAGTCATTAAGGTCATTGATGAGGGCAATGTGGTCCACACAGCGTAGCTGGACCTTGCAAAGGCTTCCATGCAATACCCCACGTGTTCATTATAGATAGGCTCACCAGCTTAAATATAAACTCCTATGTCAGTAGAGGGGTTGCAAACCAGACCAAGGACAGAACTGACATGGTCAGACATGCTGCAGCCATGTCAGACTACAAACCAGATATAACTGGCATCCCACAAGGCTTGGTCCTGGGACCTCCCTCGTTTGGTATATATGTCCCATAGGTACAGACCAACATGGAAGGACTGTGTCTGAACATGTTTGCAGAGGACTACAAACTGGCCACCATATCTGACCCTCCAACTGACACAAACATCCCACAAAAGGGCCACATAGAAACAGACAGCTGGTGCCATAGCCATGTCACCAAGCTAATTGCAGAAAAGTGTATAGTCAACCCCTGTGGATATACAGTAAGTGCCCACCAATTACCACATAGGTGTTAACCCATTAAGTACTTAACATGTAATGAGAGACCTGGGGACACAAGATGATAGATATCCTGCATTGGACAAACATGTGGCTGTAGTGGTTACAGAAACATACCATATACCCACCTACCATGAAGGTTGTCAGATCTAGATAAGGGGAGGTCATTGTGGCTCTGCATTCATCCTTCATCAGTGTTACAATTGACTACAATAGCCCATGAGGATGTACCTCAGCAGACACCTCCATCAACTGTAAAGTCCCCAAAAGTACCTCACCAGGAGTATCAAAGAGCTTGAACAGATGCCATGTGTTGCCTAATTAAACAAACTGCAGCTCCACACACTGCCATACTGCCCACCCAGAGACAAGCTGTGCCTGATGTATAAAGCCATGTCCAAGCTGGAATCAATGAACATGCTGCACCTTGTACAATCTGAATGGCAGTGAGCTATGCACATGAGAGACCTGAACCCCAGCACTGACATACATAGGACAAGCTGTACTGAATGATCCATAACACAGAAGCCACCCCCACTCATGAGTAAACTCCCAGTACAGGTTAGCCAGAGAGTCACTCATCGACTCTCCTCAAGAGGAATCTTGATGAGTGGATGGGAGATGGTAGGTTTACCCTGGGTATCACTGTTATGTCATGGGTAGACGGAGGCACAGTATACTAACCATGACATATGTCATGGCAAACTCCACCTACAATGTGTGTCGAAGGACAAATACACTCTCCGACTAGCATTAGAAATGGCCTAGGGCACATCGCTAGTGTTTGCCAATGTACACCTATGTTGTGGAATACACTGCCAATGTTGGACAAGCCTGGTTTAAGTAGTTCATATCTGAACATAATGCAACATGGTCAGATGTGCACAACTGGCCCCTAACCAGGCTGTTGTGCTCACTATGAAAATGTAAAGCAGTGATAGGACTAAAGGCCAAGATACTGTCCACCGCAGTGAAAGTACTGAACCAGTACACTATACGGTACTACAGTGTTAGGTCAGTGTAAAAGGATGTTGACAACTGTATGCAAAGTATCCCATGCAAACCCTGCAGGCAGAGTATAATCCCTGTTGTGTTCAGACACAAAGCAGTTGGACAGTAACTACACAACATAACACACAACACACAACCATAAACGTGAGATATTGTTGAAGTTCACACTCATCCACAAATGTGGTGGGCTGCAGAGTTCAACATATGGAAAGCTCACACTGGGCATGCCCGCACACTTTGAGAAATGAGACATATGCCAGACAACATGCCATGGGAAGCCTGAACTGGGCATGCTCACACACTTAGGCCAAATCTCAGTTTAGCATTTGGCCACACATATCTGGTATTTGTATGTGTAATTCCTGGAACCAACCACATTGCAGCAATCTGCCCAGTGCACACAGTTAAATGACTACGGAGACATATGTGATATAGTGGATCCCTCCCATATTTAAACATCTTCCACAGATACACAAGTTGTTCATAGAAGCAGGGAATGCTATGGCAATAAAGACCTGCAAACAGTCTATCAGCAACAAATATTGTGCATCTGACAATTAAACATATGGGTGTAGAGGTCAACACTAGGCTGTTTGCCCTAGGGAATGACAGCTTAGCCAGAGTGTGCTTGACGTCTGCCTCCCCAGTACAGTAGGCTACTGTGCCACTGTAAAGTAGGTCACATAAGGCACCGTGTGAGGCTAGTGTGCTGTGCCTCTGTCAAGCAGGGACACAGTGGAGATCCCAGGGGTTGAATTTGCTAAGCCACATCCATGTTGTTGGTGTGTGCTGGAAGAGGGTTGCTGAGGACCTCTAACAGTATGTGGGCATCAATAACAGACTGAGGGGAGCCTTGTCTGCATTGTCTGGACAATTTCACTGTCAACACTTTGTCGTGATGATTATGAGGGATTGAAGTGTCGTGCCAGTACTGTTCAGAGATGTCCTCCCTCTGTGGGCTACTGCTCTGCAATGTATTAGCTCACTCTGTCTGTTGGACAGCTCATATATGGCTGGTGTACACCTGACAGGTGTCCTGTTGTGGAGCAGTCATGTATATATTTGGGATAGCATGATCAATGCAAACCTTCCACATGCTCATAGAATGCAATTGTCAAGGAGTATGCAGAGTGGCCTGTATACTCCTCCAGCATGGGTCCTTTGAAGTCTTCCACCCCAGTCTTCACAAGTGTAAAGTCTGCTTTTGATAAATACACTTTGTTTGCAGTGACAACCTTGCCTGGGAGTGGGGATGGGATATGGATGTCCAAGGAAAGGTGGGTATGGCCACATATCAACAATGGTGATCTACCTCTGGTGTGGAACAGTGAGAACCCATGTTGTAGATGGTCAGGTGCAATATGTATTCCCCCTTGTGGCTGTGGTGAGTGGTCCTGCCATAGCACATGGACTCACAAATTGTAGTGGCTGTAGGGTAATGTTGTAGAGGCCTGAGTAGTTCCCACACACAACATACCTGTACCTGACGTTAACAATTGGAATGGTGTATGTGAACACCTGCATATCTTGACACTGTTCCCAGGGAAGCAAAGTGTGTCTCCTGGATGTGGGAGGGGTGGTCCAAACCGGTTGTGTTGTGTGTTACAGGTCCTGTGGTCACGAAGCATGGTATAGAACATAACCTGCCAGTGCGATGTGTATAACTGACCCTGAAGTAGGTGGCTGCAAATGCATATATATGCTATCCCCCACCTGACAGGTAGTACTAGATGTACATACCTCTGTAGAAATAATGATGTAAGCACCGTATAAATACTGCAGGTGCAGAACAGATGCCCAGTAATTTGGATAGTGCGCTCTGCTTATGCGTCTCCCTCATTTGTCATAATATAGTTAGGTAGGGGGTTGAATCCTCCAAATGCTCAGCGTGTGTGTGGGTGAGCGGGGTTGGTGTGTGTGCAAGTCTGTATGAAAGAAATGTCCCTTTTGGCAACTAGGAGAACACACTACAGGATGCACATTCCTCTTTCTAAACACTGATGATGTCAGCACCCTATAAGTACAGCAGGAGAAGGGACACTTCCAAGTAATGTGAATAGCGCCCTCTGCTAATGCGTCCGTCTCGAGTGTCATAACATAGTTAGGTAGGGGTTTGAATCATGCAAATGCTCAGTGTGTGTGGTGGGGGGTTAATGTCTGTGCAATTCTGTATGAAAGAAATGTCCCTTTTGGCAACTAGGAGAACACACTACAGGATGCACATTCCTCTTTCTAAACACTGATGATGTCAGCACCCTATAAGTACAGCAGGAGAAGTGAAACCACTCAGTAATGCGAATAGTGTACTCTGCTAATGCGTCCATCTTGAGTGTCATAACATAGTTTGGTAGGAGTTTGAATCCTGCAAATGGCAAGTGTGTGTGTGTGTGTGGGGGGGGTGATGTAGGGTGTGTGCAATTACATGTGTGAGAGAACTGGCCCTTTTGCCAACCAGTACAACACACCAGCTGCTGCATATACCAATCTCTACACAGAGATGATGTGAGCACCCTACAAGTACGGCGGAAGAGGCCAAATCTCCCAGTAATGCAAATAACACGCTCTGCTACTGCATCTCTCACTACTGTCATAGCACAGTTAGTTATGGCTTTGAATTCCACACATGCCACGTGTGTTTTTGTCACACAGAATGCCCATGTGTGTGGGTTGTTGTTCACAATAATGCATGACATTAATTAAACCAGTAATGGCGATGGACACAGATGATGTATGTGTGTGCCAAATACACATATGTACCTGTGACCTTTAATAGTTCCCATGGGTCATACCAGCCTGTGCCACATGCTCAGAGTGCCCTTCCATGTTCCCTATCATGTAGTCCAGGGAGGTACATCACAGGTCAGCCATAGTGGCATGGACAATGACTGAGTCATATGTGTCCATACCTCTGACTGACCTGTATGCTTGTGTCATGTGGTGAACCATAGTGCCCCACGGGCATATCACTGTGACCTTCACCTTGTCCAGCCTGGTGAGCATGACCTTACTGTACCGGACAATAAAGGTACCTAACACAACTGTAGCAGGTGTGTTGTCTAGCCATACAGGCTGTGACTGTTTGGCACACAGGATTTGTGTGCTATGTGTTGCATGTGCTGTGTTCTGGCTTAACGTATGCCTGTGTGCCAGCTGCAGAGGTGTCTGCTGCTCAGGCAGGATGCTATTCTGAGGCTCCACAAATGGCCCAGTGTGTTCACGTGTTTGGATTGCTGTCAGTGTAGGTCTACATCAGACTGGTATTGTAGACACTGTAGTATTTCATGCCACCTGACAGGTTATGCCAGTACTGGGTTCGGAGTGCTTAGTCCCCAGTTTGGCTACGTGGTTGCATCTCATACATGTGTTGTACATCCATGTGTAGGGGAGAGGGTTGACTGTGTACATTTGGCAGCTGTGATATTGCCACATGACCCACATATACCACAACTGTACCATAGAGGTGACTGACAAGTGACCTTTGCACATGCTACCATAGTGTTGTGATTGCTATGGTGATTAACAGAACATAGGGCCAATGGGGAACAAGGTACATAGGTTCATAGGTTCATACTAGGCTATCTGCCCTAGGGCATTTATAAGCCTAGCTAGAATGTGTTTGGATTTCGCCACCCATTTTAAATTAATTTGCCATGCCCTTTTCCGAGGTTAGTATACTGTGCCTCTGTCTAATAGTGACACAGACGTGATACCCGGGGTAAACCTACAATCTCCCATCCACTCATCAAGATTCCTCTTGAAGAGAGTCAATGAGGGACTCTGCCTAACCTGGACTGGGATTGTATTCCAGAGTGAATGGGGGCCTCTGGGTTATGAATCTGTCCCTCCAGCATGTCCTATTTATGTCAGTGCTGAGGTTCAAGTCTCTCGAGCGCGTAGCTCGATGGGATGTGGATATTCTGAGGTGCAGCATGTTCATTAATTCCGGGTTGGACATGGCTTTATACGTCAGGCACAGATCGCCTCTGAACAGGCGGGATGCCACTGAGTAGAGCTGGAGTTTCTTTAACCGGGCAGCATATGGCATCTGTTTGAGCCCTTTGATCCTCTTGGTGAGGTACTTTTGGGGTCTTTCCAGTTGCTGCAGGTGTCTGGTAAGGTACATCCCAACAGGGGCATTGTACTCAATTATGGGCCTGATGAGGGATGAGTAAAGAGGCACAATGATCTCCACTGATCTAGATGTGAATCCCTTCATGATGAGGTGGGCTATATAAAATGATTTTCTAACCACTGTGGCCACGTGGTTGTCAAATGAGAGATTGCTATCAACTTGAGTCCCCAGGTCCCTAATTACTTATTCTGTACCTAATGGATTACCACCTATGTGGTAATTTGTGGGCACTTTGTTTTTGCCAAAGGGGATGACTATACATTGTTTGGCATTTAGCTTGAGGCCATGGCTCTGGCACCAGTTGTCTCTTTCTATGGGACCCTTTTGGAGGATGCTTGTGTCAGCTGGAGAGTCAATTATGGCACCCAGTTTGCAGTCATCTGCGAACATAGTCAGCCACAGTCCTTCCGTGTTGGCCTGTACCTCCGAGAAATATATACCGAACAAGAGAGGTCCCAGGACTGAGCCTTGTGGGACACCACTTGTAACTGTTTTGGAGTCTGACATGGCTCCAGCAATTCTAACCATGTGGGTTCTGTCCTTGAGCCAGTTTGCAATCCATCTAGTGACATAGGGGTTGATATTTAAGCTGGTGAGCTTCTCTATAATGCCCGAGTGGGGTATTGTATCGCAGGCTTTTGCGAGATCCAGGTAGGCTGTGTGGACCACCTTCCCCTCGTCAATGGCCTTGGTGACTGTTTCAAAGAAATCAACCAGGTTTAAGAGGCAGGATCTGCCCTTAACAAAGCCGAACTGGGTAGGACCCAGTGTCTGTAGGTCCCCAATATCTTTATTTATGAGGTCCATGATGATCCTTTCCATAGCTTTGCAGACCAAGATAGTCAGGCCTATGGGGCGATAGTTTCCAGGATCCGTTGGGGCAACACCTTTATGGAGAAGGACCACTGTTGCTGTACGCCACTCTTTGGGCACATATCCTGTAGTAAGGCTGAGATCGAACAGTAGTTTTATGTTTGGGTTTAGCACTTCTTGGAGTTCATGTAGGTCACAGCCCGGGACACTGTCTGGTCCCATTGATGCTGTGTTTATTGCTTTGGAGAGGGCAGCTCTTACCTGAGCATCTGCGATGTCAGGGGGGCAGCACTCTGCTGGGATAGATATTTGCCCTTTTGGTGTGGAGGGGGGGAGATGTTTGCGCTGAACCTGTCAGCTAGGATGTTGGCAATGTCTGTGGGTTAGGTGTTTCTTTTGTCATTTGAAACTAATTCTGAGCATATCTGGGAATTACCACCCAAGTTCCTAACATAACTAAGACTTGTGATTATCCTTAGTGTCCTGTGCAATTTCCTCTCGAAGCTGGCCTTAGACAATTTTATGAGTGCCCGTAGTTGTTTGCTAATACCGATCAGTGATGCCTTCCCTTTTTGGGAATTTGCTCTATCATTTAGTAGCTTCTTCCTTCTATTGTATAGTTTGTTTATGGCTGGGGTCCACCAGACAGGACATCTGCCTTTGGAGGATCAGGTCTTGGTTTTATTTGGGTGTAGTGTCTGTGATTAGTTAGCACTGGCATATATGACTGCTCACATGGAGAAATGCCAGGTAAGTCATATGCAATGTGTCACAGGCAACGTACATGTGAACAGGACAAACAGTGATGTTCTGTCAAGTGAGACATGGACATACATATAGTAAGCTATGCAGATGTCACTAGGAGTCCACAGAAGCTCTGTAACTGTGCATTGCATGTGGGATCAGTGTTCCAGGGTAACTGCAAGCAAACATGCATGCAAACAAAGCTACAGTAAGCAGGGCTGCATGTAGTCCATTGTACAACAAACAAGCTGTACCACTTCCACTAGTTAACAGTGCAAATATGCAGGCACTATACACATGTACATGGAAATCCACAGGTCAGATGGCTAGGGTCCAGTCTCAGCGCACACAAGTGTACAGACCATGTACCATCAGGATGTACAATAACTGGATGGAAACCCAGGTGCTCATACCTGCAGTAATACACATGTCAAATAACAGACACTGAGCCTTCACCCAGTGGTTCCATACTTAGTAGGATGCATGCTACCTGGCCTGCCACCACAGTATCCCTGACATGTATGGGGACTCTCCCTCCTGTGACAGTTAGTTTTGTGTGTTGGGGCTGTCTACCATGGTATGACATGTGAACTTGCAGTGCTAGGGTGTCCTGTGTGTCCTGTACCAGTCGTGTAGTACTGCACACATATCAACATCCTCATACATCTGCATTGCAGAGTCCAGTGTGGGCAACATGCCACATGCAGTTTACATGTCCATCATTGCGTATCAATACTTTCATTACCTTATCCCCTGTGCTACCTATGTATGTAGCCTTCTGTTGACATCCTTACCACCAGTATGCCAACATGTGCAGATGATACACTATGGTACTTACCATGGGTGTAGACAACACTACATGACAATCATACTCTTACTGCATCAGGCATGCTGGGATATACCCACAATTATATCAGCACACAGTACTGTTAACAACATGATACTATTACTACACGTCTATGTAGTCACCCTGTGCATCAGCAACATGTTAACCTGTACCTGCACTGATGTTACAGATTGCAGGAGGTGGCACAGTTTCATCATATGCACAGGGTGTGAACTTGGTATGCCTGAGTCAGCCACCAATACTACCAATTGACATGTATGTGTATGTGTGTTGGTGAGGGACAGCAGTACAAAGTGGGGCAATGTTGATGCAGTGTGTGCGTGTATGCGGTAGCCTTAGGTGTTGTCAACTTGCATGTGTGTATGGATGCACACAGTTCCACCTCATGGCTGCCATATACTGGTGTTTGTGGACAGCCACAGACTGTACATGCCAGGTCATACAGATCAGTGTCTCTGGCCACGGACACGGTACCTGTGCCTTGCAGGGGTGCTACGGACCGTATCCGGTACCAACCCAGACTGGGTACTGTCATCAGATGCAGGTGTTTGTTGACTGGACACAGATCCCTGTCAGGCCTGGCCAGAGCCACGTGCACATGATCTCCTGGGGTGGTCTGATGACAGCACAGACCCAGCATTGCTGGGGCTGCTGCTGGCACTATGGGGGTCGCCGCGGCCCTGTTGTCATCCGCGACAACTGCCAGCTGCTGCTGTTGCTGGCATACTCCCACGTCGACATCTCAACCATCCACCATCGCCCTGGCTCATGGACATCTAGTTGTGGAACCGGTCTAATATGTCCCCACAACGTCTGTCTATGACATCGGTGAAATTACGGATGGCAGCCGCAATGTCACGCATACTGTCAGACATGGCTGTGCGACATGCTGTCAGCTCCCTCAGATCCTGTCTGGTGTACCATTCCATACGTGACTGTGCCTGCATGACAGCCCAAAACATAGCTGAGGTTGTAAGACCTCTGTGGGCATGTCTGACAGGGGCAGTACGCCCACGGATGCTCCCACGAGAACCCCTGGACATCTGTCTGTGTGGTACCATCTCAGGGCCATGCCCATGGCTGCTGTGTGGGACGCATGTGCCACAGATACCACATTACCCTGGTCAATGCCCACTGTATCCTGTCCATCACCTAGGGACATTGGTGACAAAGGGTGTATTGGCAGGATAACTGTGTGCATTGATGGGGTTGACAGCTGTGTACTGTCAATTGGCTGACCAATGACGGACCCTGGCATACCTTCCTGTGCCATTACACAGATGTCATCATTATCAGTACCCATGGCACCTGATTCAGGTTCCCTGCTGCATGACACCAGAGCAGCACCAGAACCTGCGGGAGGGAAACAGGAAACACAGTTTACAATGTCTACACAATATTACCAGTGATGTACACATCCACACATGCACAGGTCCACACATGCACACATGCACACGTGCACACATGCACACATGCACAGGTGCACACATGCACACATGCACACATGCACAGGTGCACACATGCACACGTGCACACTGTTGCACACATGCACACATGCACACAGTTGCACACATGCACACAGTTGCAGACAGTTGCACACTACTCAGTATGCGAGATATCAACACACAGACACAGACACACCTGCATGCATACACAGAGCACTACTCAGTGAGCCTAATATTACTATTACTATCAAGACTATTAAAGGTATTGTTAATACACACTCACCAGCATGGATAGGCTGCATTGCTGTTACACTGGAGGGACCTGCAGAAGTGGGGAAACTAATGTCAGTGGGTACAACTGTGCCATTGTTACTGAGTATGATACAGGTCAGTAGTACGACAGTCGCCTTTCACAGGTCAGCTGCTGATATTGAGAATATCACACTTGCACATTAAATACTATGATGACAGCTACAAACCAAGGACACACCTCACACATGCATTAACTACCAGTGTACACAACAGTCAACTATACATATGGCATATTACCTGCACGCTCGTAGTCTTGTTGCTGCATGGCTCCAGCCTCCATCATAATGCATGTCTGCTGCTGCTGTTGTTGTTGGCGGGCTGGTGCCACAACACTTATGAGTAGTCCCTCCAGTTTGGTGAGTGGGGGATGTGTAGCCACCCCACCACCTGTGGCAACCTGTTGCCTGTGGATATCCGACGCACGCTGACGGACATTTCTGATTAAATCACTGCAGTGATGTTGTACCTGCTCATATGTCCTATTATGCGTGCCTATGTAATTTACCCAATGGACCAGGTCTTGCCACAGTGCAGCCCTCTCCTGCTGATTCTGGCTGGTGCGGGAAAAGAGTATTGCATAATCCCGCACCAGGCTCTGGTGTATCTCCTCATCCTCAGCTGCTGAGTAAGCTGGATTGCGCTGGTGAGCCATAGTCCTGTAAAAGGAAATAACAGGATATCAGCTAAATATGTCAGCAGAATTTGGCACACATACTACACATGCTACTCGACTGTTGTGATACAACATATCTCACATATATAGCATCTGTCTGTCTATTGGTGGATACACATGTAAATGGCCAGGTATCAGTGCTCAGCCAACAACTGTGCAACAGTACCTGGCACACTCCATATGACATACTACCAAACCCCAGCAGTCAGAACACTGATTCAGGTCCAAAGCACCTCCTCACTTTGGGGGTTTGTATCGAGGTACTGTATGGGGTACATCAACAACTACTGTGAGCTGACCACAAACTAATTGCCCTGGATATACATATCCCACCTCCACCACCAGCACAAACGACTATAGTGAATAACATTTCAAATGCAAACGTTACACTTTGTAACAGTGACATGGTATCCTTTCAGCCCACTGGGCCAGTGGAAGACACAACCCACAATGTTGACCCCTTCACAAATTATTTCTACGGACAGCTCCAAGAATGCATGGATCATGCAATCCCATTTAAGAGCAAGACACTCTCCACAAAGGGACAGCATCCTGTCTGGTGCACCCCAGCCATAGACAGATTGTATAACAAAAGATGGAAGCTACTGCAAGACAGAGCATAATTCCATAAAGGGAAGGCATGTCTGATCAGCACTAGTAAGGAGCTATTTTCTCACATACAAACATCCATGGGCAACTTTGAGAGGGAAATCAACAGGGACACTACAGATAACCACAAAGCCTTCTTCAGTTATGTTAGCAACCTGGTCAGAAACCCTCCACTATGCTCATAGTTAGTACACAACAACAAATAATTCCCTGAACCCACAGATATTGGCAACATTGTGGCAGACAGGTTCAGTGCAGGTTTCCCCCCTCCCTCTCCCACAAAATAAGACATAGTTATCCCAGCTGACTGTAACCTCCCTGTCATCACAGCTGTCCAGGTGAGAGCCGCCTTCAGGAAAGCATGATACACAACATGAATGGGACCTGATGGTATCCCCGGTTGCATGCTACATGAACTCCAAGAGGAGCTAAACACACATATAGAGTGCTATGTAACACTAGCCTGACTACAGGATATGTACCTGTACACTGGCTCACAGCAGCAGTGGTTCCACTACACAAAGGAGGCACGTCTACATACCACTACAATACAACACAATACAATACATTACAATACAATACAATACAATATGCTATTGCCCCTGGGACTACAGCAGCATGCTGTTCTGCTACCCTGACCATTGTGACACATGTGATGTGATGGTACCTGCTGCTGTCACACAGTTACACATGGTGACTCATATGGCATATTACCTATCTGACTAACATTCAGCAGGGGTATGTGTGACATGTACTCATGGGGAGTCTTGCTTCTTAACGCTGTGTGGTATATTGCAGGGTATGTCTTATCTGTGGGTAGGAACCTGTACCTCCACCATGTGCTCTCTATTGCAGTGTCACGGACGACACACAGCAGTCATTTAGGTTGTGGATGGTGTGAGGTGTTACTATGGTTGTTGGACATCTGTCATGGGTGCGACTTAAGTATGTAAATTCAGGAGTTGTAACCTCTATGTGGGTAGTATGTGTGTACTCTGTGGTGTTGTCAGTCACTGTGCATTCGTAATGTGTTTGAGTGCATTGTCACAGTGTTGTACATGTCACTGTGTCCTTCTCCATATCTGTAGCTGTCATGTGAGGTACTTACCGTGGCATCCATTATGTGGTGTGGAGGGGTACACTGACCTACATGTCCGTAGCTGACACACCATGTCTGGAGACACATACCATGTGCAGGTATTCCAGGAATAGTGTGCCACTGTGAATATCATTGGGAGGACTATTGTACACATTTATGACCCTGTTCACCCCTGACACATGCAGTGGTGGGCAGCCAATCACATATCTGGTGGTTAGTGGTGTAGGTGATTTGAAATGGGGTATGGTACTCCAGTTTTGACACTGGTGTTCACTCCATGCCTTTGTCACCAGGCACCTGTTGCAATACATCTGTACACATGTGCCTCACTCAGAATATATATACATCTCTCTCTCTCTATGTATATATATATATATATATATATATATATATATATATATATATATATATATATATATATATATATATATAGATAGATAGATATATATATATATATATATATATATATATATATATATATATGTCTGTATACATATACACATATATATATATATTGATGTACAAATATTGCTATAGATATGGAGGGGGGTGACAGAGAGGAGGTGAGAGTGACAGAGGGGGTGGAACAGGGGGAGTGTGAGATCATCATGTACAGTCATACCTGTAGATAGTCAGATCTGTCTGTCTATGTATATGTATCTACATATATCTATATCTGTATGTGTGTATTACATATATATGTTTGTACACATTCTATCTATCTACATCTGTCTATGTATTCCTACATCTCTCTCTATGTATGTATACATATATGCATATTTTATATATATATATATATATATATATATATACATACATACATATATTGACATACATACGTATCCATATGATAGATAGGTATATCAACATATATGTTTACAAAACTGTATACACACATTAACATACTGCTAAACATACATAACTGTGAAACCTACTTTGTACATTGCACTACAACCTACATTCAACCTACATTGATATTGCACATAGATGTTCTCACATACAAATGTATGTACAGCCTTCACTGATAGTTGCTGTATGTCCCCTGCCTTTTGCACATCTTCATATACATATGGATACAGACCAGTGACACATATGGAGGGTTCACAGTATGTAGACTTTTATAGTATTACTTTACATTACCTGTGTTTGTCACAGCTGCTTGTGTTGCCATCTGGTTTTGTGTCCTGCTGCTCCACTTGCCAGTTGTCAGCTTTCAGGTGGTTGTTGCTGACCAGTTTTGTTTGTGTATGTTTAATTTTTTTTCTCTGTCTCTCCCTACCTCCACAGGGTGCAATGAAAGTATTGCATGTGTGGACTGGGAGTACAGCATGATTTTGTAGGTATCTGCATATGTCCATGTGATGGCCTCTGCACCAATTGTTAGCCATCATTTGCTAATTGCATGCAGCCAGTTGTGTACTGATTGCAGTTCTCACTGTGATTTCAGGACAGTGCTATAAAAAGGTATGTGAGATAGGTGTAGCCCTTTCAGATTTTAAGGGCAGGGACCATGCTGGTATGCTGTGGAAACTGTTCTGTGAGTGTAAAGGTTAGTATCTCTCTCATATTTCCGGCTGTGTTGTAGATTAACATTTCTCCATTCATTTCTCCAGTTTCCTGTACTAAGTGTGCATGTACACTGACACCTAAGACTACTACTACTGTTAATGTGGGTGTGTGCACTTTCCTGTGGGACATGTGGTGTAACTGGTGTATTGCAGTGGCTCTTGCACTTTTTTGCTATGGCTTCAATATTTGCCCTTTACAGTCACTACTTGTATGCCTGCTAGGTGTCTTGACTGTAGTGTGTTGCTGTGGCTTTCCTATTTTCCATGTACATTCACACCTTGGAATGCTTGCTATATCTGCTAGGGTGTTACTGCATGCAGTGTGGTCTGGCCATGGTGTGGGCCTTGACATCTATTAGGGTATTTGAGTATGCTGCTGAGCAGGCCCCAGAGACTCTCAGGTGCATCTGTTATCTGCCTCATGGACTGGTACATATCAGTGGGGTACACCCATTAAATTGTCTGGTATTCTGCAGTTGTGACTGTGGGATAGCATGAGCATATGCATTACTACACTATTTCTGCCGTGCAAGTGGTGCATACTTTCAGGACTTCATAGTTACCATTGCATGTGTTGTAACACCTTTCTGCCTACTGTTTGTACATTTCACATATGGAGTCTGTGGGGCATCCCTGTAACTCAGTCACTGTTGCTATGTCTAGGCTCTTAACTATTCAAATATGGCAGTGTCAGACCTCTCAAGCTAAGAACTTTGTTATATTCAACTGGACGTATAAGAGAATTTAAGTACCTTTTTATGCACTTTTACTTTTAAAAAATACAGTATTTAAATTGATTTAAACTGTGTATGAAGGAGTGTTGAAGGAATTTTTAACTGGTTATTCTGCTCTTCAGTAACTTGAACTAAAAGCTAGTGTTGGCTGAATTGTGTTATTTGCTAGTAATTACAGGTGTGGGGGTAGCCACAGTCAGTGATTTCCTGTCCTTGCATATTTAAACTGGTGCATGTGAAATAATTCCTGCTTTAAAACTTCAGCTTGGCAAGCTAAGAACTTGGTTATATTCAACTGGACGTATAAGAGAATTTAAGTACCTTTTATGCACTTTTTCTTTTAAAAATACAGTATTTAAATTGATTTAAACTGTGTATGAAGGAGTGTTGAAGGAATTTTTAACTGGTTATTCTGCTCTTCAGTAACTTGAACTAAAAGCTAGTGTTGGCTGAATTTTGTTATTTGCTAGTAATTACAGGTGTGGGGTAGCCACAGTCAGTGATTTCCTGTCCTTGCATATTTAAACTGGTGCATGTGAAATAATTCCTGCTTTAAAACTTCAGCTTGGCAAGCTAAGAACTTGGTTATATTCAACTGGACGTATAAGAGAATTTAAGTACCTTTTATGCACTTTTACTTTTAAAAATACAGTATTTAAATTGATTTAAACTGTGTATGAAGGAGTGTTGAAGGAATTTTTAACTGGTTATTCTGTTCTTCAGTAACTTGAACTAAAAGCTAGTGTTGGCTGAATTTTGTTATTTGCTAGTAATTACAGGTGTGGGGGTAGCCACAGTCAGTGATTTCCTGTCCTTGCATATTTAAACTGGTGCATGTGAAATAATTCCTGCTTTAAAACTTCAGCTTGGCAAGCTAAGAACTTGGTTATATTCAACTGGACGTATAAGAGAATTTAAGTACCTTTTTATGCACTTTTACTTTTAAAGAATACAGTATTTAAATTGATTTAAACTGTGTATGAAGGAGTGTTGAAGGAATGTTTAACTGGTTATTCTGCTCTTCAGTTATTCACACCCACCCCCCCTGTTTTTGTTTTGGGGTTAGTCGTAGTGGCACTGAAACTGCCCGCCTCAGCCTGCCTCTGGGCCCATCTCATTTGCTCACTCAACTGAGTGCAGTGAGATCATATTCTGATTTCAGGCACTCCTACTGTGTACAAAGAGAGCATCTGGGAAAAAAAAAAAAAATTAAGCTTATTTCCTGCCTTTCTTGTTAAGTGGTACAGACTATTTGTAGGCTTCTGAGCCCCCAAGCCCTTCTGTGTTTGAGGGAAGCCTTCTAGCTTGTTTTTTTTTTCTTGTAACTAGCCAGTTTTCTAGTTTCAGCACTCAAATCTGTTTCTTTGATCTCAGCACTTGTTCAGAAAAAAAAAAAAAAAAAAAAAAAAAAAATTTCATCTGCTTTTACTGTACTTGTGTTTTTACCTACTTCTTTTACTTTTGCATCATCTTAAAATACTCAATTGTATTTATTACTGCTTGGTGTAACTCATTCTAAGCCTTTTGGTTTAAACACTTGGGCTTCGGACCAGTTAGTTGTTTTGCACTGAGAGGTTTGTGGTCTGCACTGTTGTGGCAGAACAGGTAGCTTACATCCTTCTAGGTTGAGAACTGCTGATTGAGGGCTCAGTGTCTGTTATTCTAAAAGTGTATTAATTCTGGTTTAAGCACTTGGGCTTTCAAGCCAGTTATTTTACATTAAGAGGGTTCGTGGTCTGCACTCTTGTGGGAGGAGAGGCTGAGCTGGGAATTTCTGGTTAAAGGCTTATAGTGCATGCATATCTGAACTGTTTCTTACTGAAGTTGGTGCGCCTTGTTTGCTGTGGCATAGACTGGATTCGGGCCTGCTGGATCTAGCTTTGTTTGTGTAACTTGAGCACTAATCCAGACATTCTCTAAAGTATTCAATGGTATTTATTACTGCTTGGTTGTAACTTGATTAAAGTGTAGCTATCATTCAAGTCTTTTGGATTAAGCACTTGGGCTTCAGACCAGTTGTTTTACATTAGGAAGGTTTGTGGCAAGCACTGTGGTGGCAGGACAGGTAGCTTTCATCCTTCTAAGTTGGGAACTGCTGATTGAGAGCCCAGTGTCCAAGTGTATTAGTTCTGGTTTAGGCACTTGGGCTTCAGGCCAGTTATTTTACATTAAGAAGGTTCGTGGACTGCACTCTTGTGGGAGAAGAGGCTGGACTCTGCCCTTCTGAGCTGGGAATTTTCTGGTTAAAGGTTTATAGTGCCTGAATATTTGAACTGTATCTTACTGAAATTGGTTCACCTTGTTTGCTCTATCATAGACTAGATCCAGGCCTACTGAATCTAGCTTTGTTTATATACTTGTTGTTTGTTTGCTTGTTATTTCCTGGAAGCTAATTCACCTAATACGCAACTTCTCAGCTTCTGTGGATCACTAGTGATATCTGCATTGCTTACTGTACTTATTTCCTTGTTTCACTTGAAAGAAAGTTACTGTTTGTCGTTTTGCATTTAGTTACTTGTATCACATTGCACTCAAGTTACCTGGCACTTGCTCACTAAAGCAATTATATAAGTCAGCACTAAAAATTAAAAGCACTACACCCTCACTCCCCACTGGCCCTTGTTTTCAATTAAGGATTTCCCAATATTATTCTAGCATGTCCAAAGGTCAGTTGTCAATCTCCTCTCCGTCCAGCTGGTGAATCTGGGAATCTTGAGGCAATGTTATAACTGCCTCATGTACACAGACAACCCTCTCCTCCTCCCACATAACACAAATACTTGAGAGATGCAGCTATTTAGCCAAACTGGAGGCTGAGCTCTCTCAACTCAGGACTGGCAAGACCAGACAGGAGGAGAAGGCAACTACACACACCACAAAACCAGCCTCACATAATGCTACCACTCCACTGAATCAAACACATAAACACACAAAGACATACTGAGGCTCTGAGTAAAAATTTACCTAAACAGCAGAGACCTCCAAAGCAGACACCCAAACAACTGCTACCTCAAGACACCCCAAAAGCAACACATAAACCACAAAAGCAGTGTGCAAAGCAGTCACAGCCCTTAAGGCCAAATACAACACCAAACATACTTGTCATAGGTGACTCCATAGTCAGACACACTGACGTCCCACTCACCAGGCTGAACAAGGAGAGGGTCACAGTAAGCTGCCTATCGGGCTAGAATCCGCCACATAACACAAGCACTGGTCACTCCACAGCAAGTACAAATATGACACAGTCATTGTCCATGCTGGTGTGAACGACCTGAGACGCACCTCCCTGGACTGCATGAAAAGAGACATAGAGGAGCTCTCTGATTATGTAGCCCAGGCAGGTATGACCCTAACCCTGAGCAGTATCCTTCCTTCACCAAGAATGATGCCACAATATAGAGACAAGATGATCAGCTTTAACAATTGGCTTAATGTCTGGTGTCATTCAAAGGGGATCCAGTGTCTGTCTGCCTGGGATGACATGCTTGACAAGCCACGCTGCTTCGCAAGGGACGGCTTGCACCTGTCACCCTGGGATTCGGATATTGGCTAAGGCTCTTGCCACCCCCATAGTGCCTTTTTAGGCAAGGCTCAAATTCTAAACCTACCACCCTAGAAAACAAAAATGGGAAGAAATTGAGGGTAATGCTGCTCAATGCCAGAAGTCTAAATCTCAAAATGCACGACTCGAGGCCCTTCTCAGTATGGAGAACATCGATGTCTGTGCTGTAACTGAAACCTGGTTCAAGGCTCCTGAGAGCACCCGCACTATTAGGTTTTACCTCATATCATGCTCCGCCCCAAAACCCGGACCACTCCACAAAAGGAGGGGTTGTATCCATATTCATAAAGGATACTCACACCTCCAGGTTGGTGGCAACGCATGAAGCTTCGGAAACCATCCAGGTGCAACTAACAATAGGCAAAACTGCTCTACAAATTGTAGCATGCTACAGGCCACCCTCTCAAACTCAGGAACCCCACACAGCCTTCCTGAAGACACTGGAGGGTATAAATGTATCTCCAAACACCATCATATTGGGTGACTTCAACTACCCAAATATAGACTGGGAACATTACTCAAGCCCTAACTTTCTAGCCCAACGGTTCCTGGAGTTCATAAATTCAAATGCCATGGAACAGCTAGTCACTGTTCCCACGAGAGGAGAAAATATACTAGATCTCATTGTCACAAACATGGGGACAAAATGCTCCACACCGAAGTATATCCCTCATTGGTGAGATCTGATCATAAACTAATCTCACTGGAAATCCACATCCCGCCCCACCCCAAACAAAAAGACCATAGTGAAGAACTTCTCTAAAGCAAACTTCACACTACTCAAGACTGGTGTGGTATCCTTCAAGGCCCCTGAGTCAGAGGAAACCACAACCCAAGCTGCGGAAGCCCTTACAAATGCCTTCTATGAACACCTCCAGGACTGCATGGATCAGGCAATCCCAAATAAAACCAAGACTCTTTCCACAAAGGGCAACGTCCAGTCTGGTGGACCCCAGCCATTAACAAACTTTACAATAAGAGGAGAAAGCTATTACATGATAGAACAAAATCCATAAAAGGGAAGTCACCCCTGATCATTATTAGTAAAAATTACGAGCACTCATAAAATCAACTAAGGCCAATTTTGAGAGAAAATTGCCATGGATTCAAAGGACAATCATAAGGCCTTTTTCAGCTATGTTAGGAACCTGGGTGGAAACTCACAGATATGCTCAGAATTAGTCCAAAATGATACAAAATCACTGAACCCACAGACATTGCCAACATACTGGCAGACAGGTTCAGTGCAAACTTCACCCCTCTCCCCTAAAGGAGAGATAACTATCCCAGCCGAGTGTAGCCTCCCGGACATCTCAAATGCGCAGGTGAAAGCTGCTCTCTCTAAAGCTAAAACACAGCATCAATGGGACGGATGGTGTCCCCGGCTGTGTGCTACACGAGCTAAATGAGGAATTAAACCCGCACATAAGGCAGCTGTTTAATCTCAGCCTTACCACAGGATACGTGCCCAAGGAGTGGCGTCGGCAACTGTGGTCCCACTCCACAAAGGTGGCCTCCACGGACCCTGGTAATTACCGCCCCATAAGCTTAACAAGTCTAGTCTGCAAAGCTATGGAGAGGATCATAATGGAGCTCATAAACAAAGATATAGGGGACTTGCAGACATTGGACCCGACCCAGTTTGGCTTTGTCAAGGGAAGATCATGCCTTTTGAACTTGGTCGACTTCTTGAAATAGTCACCAAGGCCATTGATGAGGAAAGGCAGTCCATACAGCCTACCTTGACCTTGCAAAGGCTTTCAACACAATACCCCACTTGGGTATTGTAGAAAAACTTACCAGCTTAAATGTAAACCCATATGTCACAAGATGGGTTGCAAACTGGCTTAAGGACAGAACCCACAGGGTTAGAGTTGCTGGCGCTGTGTCAGACTCCAAGCCGGTCACAAGTGGTGTCCCACAGGGTCGGTCCTTGGCCCCTATTGTTTGGCATCTACTTCTCAGAAGTACAGGCCAACATGGGAGGACTTTGGCTGACAAAGTTTGCAGATGACTGCAAACTGGGCGCCATAGTGGAAAGTGCATCGACACTGATATCCTTCAGAAGGGACTCACGGAAACAGATAGCTGGTGCCAGAGCCATGGCCTGAAGTTAAACGCCAAAAATGTATAGTCATACCCTTGGGAAAAACAAGGTAACCCCAAGCTACCATATAGGTGGCAATCCACTAAGCACAGAAGAGGTTATCAGGGACCTGGGGACCCAGGTTGACAGTGGCCTTTCTTTGACACTCACATTGCTAAAGTGGTTAGAAAGACCTTCTACATTGCCCACCTGATCATGAAGGGATTCACATCCAGATCTAGTGAGGTCATTGTTCCTGTACTCTTCACTTATCAGACCAATGATCGAGTACAATGCCCCATTCGGGATGTATCTCACCCGACATCTGCAGCAATTGGAGAGGCCCCAAAAGTTCCTCACCAAAAGGATAAAGGGACTCCAAAATCTGTCATATGCTGCCAGATTGAAGAAACTCCAGCTCTATTCAGTCGCATACCGACTGCTCAGAGGTGACATGTGCCTGACATACAAGGCCATGTCCAACCCGGAATTAATGGACATGCTCCACCTCAAAAAATCCAAATCCACCAAAACCACTAGAGCAAGCGACTTAAACCTTAGCACGGATATAAATAGGACGTGCTGGTGGGATAGATTTATCACTCAGAGACTCCCTATGCTGTGGAATAAAATCCCGGTCCATGTGAGGCAGAGCACCTCGCTGACTCTGTTCAAGAGAAATCTAGACCTGTGGATGGGAGATCGTAGGTTTACCCCGGGAATCATCTCTGGGTCACTGCTGGACAGAGGCACAACAAACTAATGGGCACAGTATTTTTTCATATAAGGGGTGGCGTAAGCCACAATAATTTGGGCTAGGCTTATAAATGCCTTAGGGCAGATAGCCTAGTATAAACCTATGAACCTATGAACCTAAGTGTACAGATATTTGCAGGTTGTCCACATTACTGCCTCATATTTTGGTCAATATCTCATGAACAGCTCTTTCTGGCAAATCACTCTGGGCTCAAGTCAGAATATAGTGACAAACATTTAAGTTTCAGACTTCATACCCTTCCAAACATCCAACAAAATGCGGAGACCTGTTACTCTCTGAACTGTCTAAGTTTGTTGTAACATTATTTGGAATGTGTCCCTGTTTTTGGCCCTTTCCTCCACATATTTTACCACTTGGTCCAGACGTGTTCCTGTAAGAGGTTGTGGGGTATAGGCAGTGATTATCCTGCTGTGAGTATGTGTGTGGCTTGCAAGGTGCTACAGTGACATTATTACCTACTAGCTACCAACTAGCATGGCTGTTTCTGTTTGCACACTACTATTATAGAAATCCACTAGATTTGACAGTAAATATACATGACATGCTTTGTGTACTACACATCCTATATTCCCTTTACATTCGTTCCTACTATTACATGATATATTTATTGTAGCACAATGTTCTTATATAACAGTCATGGCTTAGTGGTAAGTCATGCAGACTAGTGTTTCCAAGGTCCTGGGTTCGGGACCGACAGTGGGATTTTATTTTACTTTTGAACAGACTGCAGGACCTGTCATTCAGAGTGACTAAGGCACTTTTAAGCAGTTGTAACCGGGTTAGCGCTGGTTTGCGCGGAGCTCACGCATGCACACTGGCGTTCAGCTCACAAGACACCCACTTACAACTGCTTAAAAGTGCTTACTCTTTACACCGCTATTTTCTTTGAAAGAAATGAAAATGGGGAGACAGGAAAGTGGTGAGGGGTCACAAAGAGGGTAAGACAGTAGGGAAACAAGCTTGGGTTTTGCAGGAGGGATGTAGGTAAGACCCATAGCTGCCCATTTCTTCATCAGCAACAGCTGTGCATATGTTTGTAATTTGGTGTGAGATTTGAAACCTTCCACCCCTGAGAGAGGTGTAAGGACAACAATAATACTTGTTGTACAGCCAATTGTAATTGACACTTTCCATGTCCAGCGGACATGGGTGCGAAATGGGCAGCTATGTATGGGGCGTAATTTTTTTGTGGGTACAGAGTGCCCTTTTTTTTTTTTTTTCAGGTGAGAGTGGTATGTCAGGTAAAGGAAGTCGGTATAGCTGGGGAGGTAGGTTGGGTAGGTCAACAGACAAGAAAAACAAGACGCATACAGGGGCGGTGTATGAGACGTGTGGAGGGGGGTTACACAATTGATGGGGACGGATGTTTGGATATCCAGAGCCCATGAGCCCACAGATGGCAACAGTGGAACTGATATCCCCACCCATGGGCAGTTGCCACTGTGCCTTCACTGCCCAGGACGGGGCTGTGCTGGGGGGCTGTGTAGGCCGGGCAGCAGGCATGCCCATTAGTTGTGCCATCTGTGCCTCAAGCTGGCGTAGGGGCCCAAGAACAGCTTCCTGGATCTCCCTATGCACCACAGTCCGGACGCTATGGAGGGTGAGTGGTTGTTCTCCTCCGGCCACACTTGCAGAGGGGGGATGAGCCCCATCCCCTGCAGCGCTTCCACCCACAGGTGGCACAGGGCCACCGGAGGAGGGTCCGGACTGGGCACTAATGCCAGGTGCACTCGCCAGCTGAGGTGGGAGTGGTGGGTTCGCTGGAACCCGCCTTCCCTGTCGTCCTATGTTTTGCATTATGTCATGACAGTTTGGGTTAGTAACATACAATACCATTCACATTTAGTTGTAACAGCATGCATTAGTATTCCCATTAACCAAACACCCAGATATTCACACCATTGAACAGCGAGCATTACACATGCATAATTTGAACAGCAATACACAGTCCAACAACATGCAGGGTTGATTGATGGCAACAGGCCATCAGGTTTGGATGTATGAACAGGGCAGATGCATCAACGTACATGCAAATGTGTATGACCCAACAGGACAAATGTCCAGGGGTGTTAATTGTGATTGCACATACCAATTTCACGTGGAATGGATTATATGTGGTTATAGGGTAGGGTGAAGAAAATATAATTAACACCTTCAAATACCAATACATATGCTGTACATTTCTAATAGCTGCAGATATATACACACTACAGTTCTACCTACAGTTTCCTATGTGATAACTACTTCCAGTTGGTGACAGGAATGTTACTGCTACATCAATATACATTTTCATTTTTATTCATACACGTTCATATCTGGCTCTGTTCAGCTACATCATCCTGCTACATTTGCTTTATATAGCTATAGACAACTGTAGATGTTTGATATTTCAGACAATCATACTATCTGCATATTGCAGACTGAGAGCAACATATCCAGATTTTGGGATACACATTCCAGCTGCAGGAACATTTTGAACACATTTCGCAGTTTGGTTCTGCTTGTCACATTCATTTCATTCTGTACTGACTGCAGTATACTTTATTCAGGAGTTATTACTACTTTATTGGTCGATTCATAACTCTTTCTCACACTCTCTCACTTGTTTTATTTTTACAATTCAGGATAGTACTTACTTCTAGGCTTTATTGACATGTTTTACCTGTAGTTATTACAATCCTTTCCAACAGTCTCACTTCTGTCATGTTTCAGTATTTCAACAGGGATATATTTCACACATGTGTTTTGCTCATCTTCTGCAGCTGTACTTTTCAGCCTGCTGCAGGTTGTGTACTATTATATTACAGGTGGGACATCTTTATTTCAGACTTTATTTCAGATATTTTCATTTTTCTGTTTGGATTACAGACTGCAACACACTTTTGTAATCAAGCAATACTTGCAAACATTCTTACACTGTTACTTGCACATTTTATTACTTAGTGACTACACTGCACTCTTTTGCTAACTGTCATACTTTTATATTTATTTACAGTTACAGGGAGAGGATTACTGACCTGCCTGGTGGTGCAACTGCACCATTCTATCGCCATAGGCTCTGCGGTTCGCAGAACGGACACCTGCAGCTGTAATATAAATAAAGTAATATTGGAATACACATCTCCATAATATCAGCTAGGTTAATTTCTTACATACATAATTGGATGTAACTTACTCAGTAGTGGGGCATTGGGCATTTGCCGGGCCTCCTGGATCCAAAGGTTCAGTTGGTCCTGCTTCCATCTCTTCAGGTCCGCATGGTGGTGACGGACCTGCTCACCAGTCCTTGGAATCCCTGTAGCACTGGTAAGATCATGAGCCAACCGGTCCCATGCCTCAGCCCTATATGCTCTCCACAGGACCTGGCCCTGCATGAGTTGGGCCTCATGATTGTGGACAAGGAGCCAAACCATATATTTGGACTCCTCAATGCCCCACCTCTGTGCTCGAAAGCAACTACTCTCACCTACTCCTGACATTCTGGCTGCAAGTTAGTTCTACAATCAGTTATGCTGTGTATTCCCGCCTATGGGGCTTATATATGCCGTTTTTCCCGCACTTATCTGTGATTGGCCATTTTGGAATTGTATCAGCTTCACAAAACCTGCTTTGTCATGCTCCTCTTTCTATTCATTCCTATATATTTTCTATTACTGCATTTCTATGTACAGCTGTCATGGCTTAGTGGTTCAGTACCTTAACTATGGTGCATGGTATCCTGGGTTCGAACCTGGCCACTGCTTTTTATATTTTATGACTGTCTAGACAGGCTAGGAGGTGTGTCTGTATAAAGGCAGTTTTTTTACAGCTTGCTCAACGTTGCCCGTTGGTTAGCTTGTTGGCGCGGTGCGCAGCTCCGCGCAAACGGGTTACGCTGGTTTATGCTTCATTTGGCTGTCAGCATGCATATTATGCTCAGCTCAGCTAGGGGCACACAGTTTCAGCGTGTTAAACCACTGCTCACCTACGGGCACTCATTTTCCACCTGTTGAACCACTGCTCACCTACGGGCACTCATTTTGCACCTGTTAAACCACTGCTCACCTTTGGGCACTCATTTTACACCTGTTAAACCACTGCTCACCTACGGGCAGATGCACTCAACTTGTTAAACTGTAGCTCAGCTATAGGCACATCTGGCATCTTTTATTATTTTGTTATCTCACATTTCTTCAAAATAAATGGCCTATTTCATTTCATTACATTTTATATAAAATATAATTTTATATGTGTATATATATGTTAGGGACTTGTTTCGTGCTTATTTCACTAAAAATAAAAATTGATGTTGTGGGGGCTCGAACCATGACTGCCTGCTCTTCAGCCAACGTCTCTAACGCTATGCTATTGCTTTTTGGCTTTCTTTGCATAGTTAGTTCATATATGCTTTTCCACTTACTGCTAACTTTGGCTAAGCTACGGGCACACTCGCACAAACGAGCGCACTCACGGACAAACATCTTCACAATTTAAAAAAATATATAACATGTTCATTTATATAATTTTATGTTCATAATCTGTGGGGGCATGTGTTGTGTTGTGTTTATTCACATTTCCATGGACTCTGTCGTGGGGGTTTACTTTAGGCACTTTTACTCTTCTGGGGGCGTGTCCGTTTGCAGGGCTCGGCCTACGGACACGCCCCCTACTGTCTTCCATGGACGGTGTAAGCCTTAGGTGTGATTCAGCATGCCCTCATGCATATGCATGACATGCTGACGTCACACCGTTTAACTGCAGCCTCCGTGTAAGCCTTGTAACTCTTACATGGAGGCTTCGTGAATCCTGCCCCTAGTCTTTTTCTTGTGGAACTGAAAGAGCCAATATGTCACTGGCAGCTCCTTCATCATCCAGCAAAGCAAATAAAGTCAAGATCAATAATAGTAAGATTTATATCTTCTCAGGACAAGGAACTGGTGCTAAAAACTGGATGTTCAAACTTTCCTGTATAATACCAAGATAATATAATAAGATATGACAATAATTACTTATCTGAGGTAAACTCTAAAAGAAAGGAATGTTTACCTTTAATAAAAGAATTGAAGAAGAGACAATTCAAGGTCCGTTTACTGTTTACTGCGAGACAAACTCTTTTTCTCTGATGGAGCAAAGACTTTTGACACTTTGGCTGCAGCTGTGTCTTTTTTAACATCAAACAAAACTTTAAATCAAACAGAAGAAATGGATTGGATGGGTTTTACTCTAAAATACCAAGCAGAGAGAAATGAATGGAAAAAAGCAGAGAATAAGAAGAAGACAAGGCTAAATGACAAGTAACTTTTAAATACTTATTTTACATATTTTTCCTTTTATACTGCACACAAATTATCTAAAGGGAACCACACTTTATTCAGATGGCATATCTATGAAGTTCCCTAAAATGTACAACAAAAATAAAGTATATTAAATAACAACAGCATAATACATGATACAAAACAATGCTTTATCTGCTTATACCTTTTCTTAGAATGTTTTAGTGTCATAGTCTCAGACAAATTACTTCAAAAAAAGGGGGAAAAGATGCTTAAGGAAAATGAAAACCTTTAAGTAATACATTATACTGCATGTTTTTCTGTGTAGTGTAGACATAGACAGTTATTTATAGCTTAAAAATGCTCAAGTGAACATTTTAAAATGTTTATTTGAACATGCAGTTTAAGTATAGATTTCTTAATAAGATCTAATTTTTAAGAAACAGAAGATGTGTGCCTGTTTTTAAATGTTTGTCTCTGTATGTTTCATGGCTTAACTGATTCAATAAATATTACATGGTTAAACAAGAAACAAAATGTTTTTTCTTTTTCACATGGAATTAATAAGGCTCATTAAAGTTAAAATAAAACTTGTCTCAGGTAAATGTAAACTCGATTCTAATTACAAAGACATTATAAGCAGCCATTTAGAAGGAGGGAAAGCTCTCAAGCACGTCTCAAGCACTGGGCATGTTTAGAAGTACTCAAATTGCTTATTTGTTTTCCGGCTTCCCACCAATGTTGTGAGCTGAAAACCTTGTTTTCTTTTTCCCAAGATATTTTTTTTCCATTATTAATATATGTATGAGCTGAAAATCCCTTTGCAACTATGCAAGTGCTTGAAAATGAAAGTAAAAGGCACAGGCATGATGTAAATACTTGGGTTAAAAGTTAACAAAGAGCTGTTTGAATCTCAACTTCTTAAAGGGTTATTTACTTAATAACATGTAAAACTGTGCAATTTGAATAAGAGTAAAAGCAATGAGAGATTTATTACCAAGTAATTTAGTGAACTTATTAAAGACACACAGTATATTTGATTTTAATGCAGGCAGGAAATTGTTGTAATTAGATCATATACAATAAAGCGATTGATGTGAAGCAGACTGTGCTACTACACAAAATAATAGCAGGTTCACTGGGTTTAATTAGAGTGATGGAACTTTGTTATGCAATTTTATAAATCTGAACTGTTTTGATGATTAGTTAGATTAAACTGAATGACAATTATTAATCCATTCTTATCAAAAGGAGTTTGACTAATGGATAGCTGTTGTATATTATAAGCAAACAAAAAAGTAATTGCAATTTGTATTATTTTAATATCAAATTAATATATTTAATATAGTAATATGGTTATCATACCTCTCAAGTGTATCTCATTACAAGGAACTTACCTCATTTATGGTCTTAAATTGTTCATGTTCCTCAAAGTTCCACATTGAAAGGGTCTGTAACACATTCAGTGTTAGGAATTTTTTAAGTGAAATCCATGGTAAATAGAAATAAACCATATTAATTTACTAAAAGATCTTCTTTACAAGTAAAACCAGCATATTTAAACCATCCTATGACCTTCCTAGCTGAAGTTGTTAGTAAGCCATTAGTACGTGTTCCATATTTTGTTCATTTGTTCCACATTATAATGGCTAGTGTTCCTCATTTTGGAGATGGAAGGTTGAGAGCTATGATTATGTTAAATGTTTTTTCTTGGATTTAAAATCTAATTTTATGACAAATGTTGTATATGAATAGAATATAAGACACCGAAAGCGTCTTTCTGTTAGACAAAATGTTTAGATAATTAGGTTGAGAAATGATTCTTGGAAAGGATGTTACGATTGAATGGCGTGAAAATTCAAAGCTGGGGTTTGTTTCCCCATATATGGGTCAGCTTGTTTTTTTGTCTCAATCTTTAAGGTTTTATGGTTTAATTCTTTTTTATTGGGTGCATATGAGTTGTAACTGCTTTGCTACATCAAATGAAAATTAAGCATTCTCTTTACTTAAATCTATGTGTTTATTAGTTAAAACAGATACACATGAATAACAATTTGAGTGGTAATAATTTAACTAAGAAATGTATTTCTATTAATGTAAATGGTCTGAATAATAATTGCAAAATTGAAAGTCAGTTAAAATACTTGAAGATGTTTAATGCACAGATTTTTTGCAAGAAACACATCTTATACAAAAAGACATAAATAAAATTAACAGAAATAACTATGCAGTTTTAGTAAATTTGTGCTATAAATAAAAGAAGAGAGGAGTAGCAGTCTTATGGAAAAACTCAATCTCAATGCCAAACATTTTAAATACATATGACAAAACAGGGATGTTCTGTTTAGTAACGATATCCATAAATGGGAAGATATATACTCTAGTAAACATTTATTGGTTACCTCATTTAGGTGTCAAAGTAGCCAAGCAGCATTTAGAATACATTGTACACCATGTTAAAGGAGAAATAATCATAGCAGGAGACTTTAATTATATAATTAATGATGAGGACACTGATGCTTGAAACACACGAAAGAAAACAACAATTTCTTAGATGCTATCTGTTTTTGGTAAAACTTTTAATATTGTCGATATTAATGAATATGCTGATCCTAATACATTATTCTTTACACATTACTCTCATTGACATGGCACACATTCAAGAATAGCTAGAGTGTACATATCAGTCTAACTACAAAGTTGGATTTGGTCAAAGTAGCCACATGCCCATTACTTTTGATTTAGATTTAAATACATATAAAAAAATAACTGTAAATAAAATTCCTTCATACATAACAAACGTAAAGGATTTTAAGGAATTTTATGTTAAAGAGATTCAAACATTTTTAGACATAAATCTTACCAAAGACATGTCAGAGATATATATTGTGGACACTTATATGTTCATAGGTTCATAGGTTCATACTAGGCTATCTGCCCTAGGGCATTTATAAGTCTAGCCAGAATGTGTTTGGCTTTCGCCATCCATTTTAAATTTATTTTGCTATGCCCTTTTTCGAGGTTAGTATACTGTGCCTCTGTCTAACAGTGACACAGAAGTGATACCTGGGGTAAACCTATGATCTCCCATCCACTCATCAAGATTCCTCTTGAAGAGAGTCAATGAGGGACTCTGCCTAACCTGGACTGGGATTTTATTCCAGAGTGAAGGGAGCCTCTGGGTTATGAATCTGTCCCTCCAGCATGTCCTATTTATTTCAGTGCTGAAGTTCAAGTCTCTTGAGCACATAGCTCGATGGGATTTGGATTTTCTGAGGTGCAGCATGTCCATTAATTCCGGGTTGGACATGGCTTTATACGTCAGGCACAGATCGCCTCTGAACAGGCGGTATGCCACTGAGTAGAGCTGGTGTTTCTTTAACCGGGCAGTATATGGCATCTGTTTGAGCCCTTTGATCCTCTTGGTGAGGTACTTTTGGGGTCTTTCCAGTTGCTGCAGGTGTCTGGTAAGGTACATCCCAAAAGGGGCATTGTACTCAATTATGGGCCTGATGAGGGATGAGTAAAGAGGCACAATGACCTCCCCTGATCTAGATGTGAAACCCTTCATGATTAGGTGGGCTATATAAAATGTTTTTCTAACCACTTTGGCCACGTGGTTGTCAAATGAGAGATTGCTATCAACTTGGGTCCCCAGGTCCCTAATTACTTCTTCTGTACTTAATGGATTACCACCTATGTGGTAATTTGTGGCACTTTGTTTTGCCAAAGGGATGACTATACACTTTTGGCATTTAGCTTGAGGCCATGGCTCTGGCACCAGTTGTCTGTTTCTATGAGGCCCTTTTGGAGGATGCTTGTGTCGGCTGGAGAGTCGATTATGGCACCCAGTTTGCAGTCATCTGTGAACTTGGTCAGCCACAGTCCTTCCGTGTTGGCCTCTACCTCCGAGAAATATATATCGAACAAGAGAGGTCCCAGGACTGTGCCTTGTGGGACACCACTTGTAACTGGTTTGGAGTCTGACATGGCTCCAGCAATTCTAACCATGTGGGTTCTGTCCTTCAGCCAGTTTGCAATCCATCTAGTGACATAGGGGTTTATATTTAAGCTGGTGAGCTTATCTGTAATGCCTGAGTGGGGTATTGTATCGAAGGCTTTTGCAAGGTCCAGGTAGGCTGTGTGGACCACCTTCCCCCTCGTCAATCTCCTTGGTGACTGTTTCAAAGAAATCAACCAGGTTTAAGAGGCAGGATCTACCCTTAACAAAGCCGAATTGGGTAGGATCCAGTGTCTGTAGGTCCCCAATATCTTTATTTATGAGGTCCATGATGATCCTTTCCATAGCTTTGCAGACCAAGCTAGTCAGGCTTATGGGGCGATAGTTTCCAGGATCCGTTGAGGCACCACCTTTATGGAGAGGGACCACTGTTGCTGTACGTCACTCTTTGGGCACATATCCTGTAGTAAGGCTGAGATTGAACAGTAGTTTTATGTTTGGGTTTAGCTCTTCTTGGAGTTCAAGTAGGACGCAGCCCGGGACACCATCTGGTCCCATTGATGCTGTGTTTTTTGCTTTGGAGAGGGTGGCTCTTACCTGAGCATCTGAGATGTCAGGGGGGCAGAACTCTGCTGGGATAGATATTTGCCCTTTTGGTGGGGATGGAGGGGAGAAGTTTGCGCTGAACCTGTCAGCTAGGATGTTGGCAATGTCTGTGGGTTCGGTATATTTTTTGTCATTTTGAACTAATTCTGAGCATATCTGCGAATTACCACGCAGGTTCCTAACATAACTAAAGAAAGCCTTGTGATTATCCTTAGTGTCCTGTGCAATTTTTCTCTCTAAGCTGGCCTTAGACAATTTTATGAGTGCCCATAGTTTTTTGCTAATACTAATCAGTGATGCTTTCCCTTTTTGGGATTTTGCTCTATCATTTAGTAGCTTCCTCCTTCTATTGTATAGTTTGTTTATGGCTGGGGTCCACCAGACAGGACGTCTGCCTTTGGGGGATTGGGTCTTGGTTTTATTTGGGATTGCATGATCCATGCATTCCTGAAGGTGTTCATAGAATGCGTTTATAAAGGATTCTGCGGTCTGGGCCATATTTTCCACAGGCCGGGGCTTTGAAGGATTCCACCTCGGTTTTGAGGGTGTGAAATTAGCTTTAGAGTAGTTTTACACTGTGGTTTTCTGGGCAGGGGGTGGGGTCGGGATGTGAATATCCAATGAGATTAGTTTATGGTCTGATCTTAGCAGTGAGGGATACACTTCTGGTCTGGAGCATAGAGTCCCCATGTTGGTGATAATCAGGTCCAGTATGTTTTCCCCTCTTGTGGGAGTGGTAACAAGTTGTTCCATAGCATTTGAGTTTATAAATTCTAAGAAACTTTGGGCTAGGGTGTTGGAGCTAGAGTAATGCTCCCAGTCTATGTTTGGGTAGTTGAAGCCGCCAAATATAATGGTGTTTGGAGAGACATTCATATTTTCCAGTGCTCTCAGGAAGGCTGAGTGGGGTTCCTGGATTTGGGAGGGTGGTCTGTAGCAGGCTATAAACTGGAATGCAGTTTTACCCACTGTTAGTTGCACATGGATAGTCTCTGATGCTTCGTGCTTTGCCACCAACCTGGAGGTGTGGGTATCTTTGATGAATATCGATACTCCCCCTCCTTTTGTGGTTCGGTCCAAGTTTTGGGGCCGAAAAGCATGGTATGAGGTATAACCTGGTAGTGCTGGGGTGCTCTCGGGAGCCCTGAACCAGGTTTCTGTTACTGCACAGATATCGATGTTCTCCATGCTAAGGAGAGTTTCGAGTGTGTGCATCTTGAGGTTTAGACTTCTGGCGTTGAGTAGCATTACTCTTAGTTTCTTATCCCTTGTGATACCTATGGAGGTGGGTTTGTCTTTTGAGCCTTGCCTAAAAAAGGCACTATGGGGGTAGCAAGAGCCTTTGCCAATATCCGAAAGCCCAGGGGTGTCAGGTGCAAGCCATCCCTAGCGAAGCATCGTGGCTTGTCGAGCATATCATCCCAAGCTGACAGGCATTGGATCCTCTTTGAATGACACCAGTACTTAAGCCAATTGTTGAAATTGATCATCTTGTCTTCATATTGTGGCATCATTCTTGGTGAGGGTAAGATGCTACTCAAGGTCAGGGTCATACCGGCCTGGGCTACATGCTCAGAGAGCTCCTTTATGTCTCTTTTCATGTAGTCCAGGGAGGTACATCTCAGGTCATTCACACCAGCATGGACAATGACTGAGTCATATTTGTACTTGCCTTGGAGTGACCTGAGTGCTTGTGTTATGTGGCGGATCCTAGCGCCTGACAGGCTGCTCACCATGACACTCTCCTTGTTCAGCCTGGTGAGCGGGACGTCAGTGTGCCTGACGATAGAGTCACCTGTTACAAGTGTATCAGGTGTGTTGTTTAGTCTTAAGGGCTGTGACTGTTCGGCACACTGGCTTTGTGAGATATGTGTTGCACGTGTTTTGTTTTGGGGTAGCGGTTGCTTGGGTGTCTGCTTTGGAGGTCTCTGCTGCTTAGGCAGATCTTTATTTAGAGCCTCCGAGTATGTTTTTGTGTGATTATGTGTTTGGTTTGTTGTCGTGGTAGGTCTATGTGAGACTGGAATTGTAGTGAGTGTGGTTTCCTTCTTCTCCTGACTGGTTATGCCTGTACTGAGTTCAGAGAGCTTAGCCTTAGACTTTGAAGTCGTATTTATATGGTAAAGTATTAACATGGTTTAAAAACAATAAAAGGCAATAGAACAAAGACTTACTGAATTCCAAGCAAGAATCAATGCACTAAAGTTAGACATTCAGAAGGGAAAGATGAATTTAATAAGTGAATTAGATGACATGAATAAAAAATAATTAGAAACACTACATCATAACACAGTGATGAATTTAAAGAAGATTAAACTATGTTATTATTATGTTGAACAACTGCAATAGCACTTGAAGGTAGGCATACTTGGCAGGTTCAACTATGGTGGATTCAGAACTTGCTGTTCTACTCTAGGGGTAGCATCGTGGTTAAGGTGTTTACTTCACAAACACAAGGTACAAGCTTTGATCCCCTTGAAGGGAAATTTGCTAGGTTTTAGTATTTTTGTTGGGAGTTGGTATAATAGTTAAGGTATTAAACTCACAGACACAAGGTACAGGGTTTGATTTTCACGTGTTGTTACATTGATGGAATAGTGGTGAGTATAACTGTCTTCCAAGCAGTTGACCTATGTTTGATTCCTGGCCAGTGCAAAACGTCTATACGTTTTTTTTGGGGAGGGCAAAGTATTGGCATAATGGTTAAGATGCTTACCTCACAGACACAGGGTACAGGCTTTGATTATCATCTTTGAGAGAAATTGGCTAGGCTTAAAATGGTCCAATTATCTATGAATTTATTTATTTATTTGACATTTGTTGAACGGGATAGTCCAATTGGGACGGAGCCCTTTTTCAGCAGAGGCCCGGGGAGAAAATCTCCAATGTACAGTAGAAGAATACAAAAATAGTAGATTAAAAATTCTGCTATTTACACAATACACAATAGAACAATGCAAAAATAGTGGAACACAAATTTTGCAAAATAAACGATTAGAGTAATGACTGTTAATTGCATTTAAATAAGGAAGGCAAGTGAGAGTTTAACACAGATACAGTTAGATAGCAACTTACTGTTGTAATGGAGTCAGAGCAGATGGAAGGTAGTCAAGGGTGATGAAAGTATGATAAGTGGGGGGGGTAGGAGCAGTGGGATTTTGGGGGGGGGGTTTGCAGCAGTTAGTGTAGATAGGTGATTATGAGTTGATAGGTTTATGGATTAGAATAAACCAAGCATGAGCACAGCTATGGCTACAGTTCTTTATTCCACATCACAATCTGATACCTCGGCTCCATCAGCCTTCAAAGGAATAACCTCATTACATTCAGTAGTCATTTTATATCCCCCCTAATTACAGTGCTGATTAGTTAAATACATTCACTTCCTTTTAATATTAACTTTAATTACCCAAATGTTAAAGGTGCCTAACACAGATATAAAAAACATCTCTCATTTTTATAAAGTTGATACACTATTATAAAATGTCTTTACATAATAAATGTAAATGACTTATTACTTTCGTCATTTCACCATTCTCCACTGAATGTCCTATGCTTATGTTGCCCACTAATATTTAAGTTATAGATCACTAAGAATGATTAAATGTGCCACTCCATCTTTCCTACTTTCATTTATTTATTATGACATTTTCTATTTATCCTTACCTATTCATCTGTGCATTAAATCTTATAAGTCCCAGTTTACTTCCAAATTCAACCCTCTAGGATATAAAGTACCTAGATTAATAATATTTTTTGTTTCCAGTTTTACCAGTCTACTTTTAAATGCTTCACTTCCTATATTATCACCCCCTCCACCAAAAGGTTGTGCCAATACACTAAAGAAAAAAAACTGTCAACATTTCTCCCATGTGACATCCAAAAATGCTCAGTAATCTGACTCTCCATCCTTTTATTTCTTATGTCACCTAGATGTTCCAATATTCTCAATTTTATCTTTTTGTTTGCCCCACGTACCATTTTATGGGTGTACATCCACATCCAATGATGTAGACCACACCACATGAATTACATATAAATTCACTCTTAATCCAGAATTTCTTACCATTTATCATCCAACAATCTACATTTTTTATCTTGCTACATATTTTGCAGGCCCCACATGAGAATGCACCATTCCTATCCCTATTTCTGTGTTATTTTTTTTTCATTTTCAATAACTCTTTTAATTTTTTAAACCTACCAAAAGAAAAAGTGACTTTTCTGGAAATCATTTTCCTACCACTTTATCTCTTTTAATAACAGGCCATAAATTTTCCACCAATTTCCTTATTTTAAATGTCAGTGGAGAAAATGTTGTCACACAAAATGGGATCCACCTCCATAACCCCCTCTCTATTTTCCTCTGTATGACCAACATATCTTCTGATGAAATTGTCCTCATTACTCTTCCTGTTTCCCCTTAGCTTGTTCAGAGCTGCCTGCATAATATTTTCACCATATCCTCTTTTCCCCAATTTTCTCTTTGCCTTGTCAAAGTCATTCCTCAGTATACTTTTATCAGATGTATTAGTAGAAATCCTCCTGAATTCCCCATAAGGCAAAAAATTTATTAAATGTGGGGGATGAGCACTACTAGCTTCCAAAAAGTTTTCTGCTGCTGTTTCCTTGTGATACAGTTTATATTGCAAACTTTCCTCAATGTCAATGTAAAATTCAACATCCAAAAACTGCATACTTTCTCTGTTCATTCTATAAGTAAACTGTAATCCAAAAGTGTTCTGATTTAATGTGTCCATAAAGCACTCAAAATCATACATTTCCCGTTTACACACAAATATCAGATCATCTATAAAACGTTTAAATAACACTATGTTATTCTTCATAAATTGTGTTGAATATATAAACAAATTTTCAAAATAGGTCATGAATAATATTGCATATGAGGGGGCAAATTCCACCCCCATTGTTGTCCCTTCCAACTGCAAAAATATATTTCCTTCATACTCAAAATAGTTGTGTGTTAAGGCATATTCCAACAGCTGACAAATATATGAGGTTCTAGGACCCTCCCCCATCATCCTACTAACTGCTTCCAACCTTTCTCAATTTTTATATTTGCATATAAAGATTTCACATCCACACACGCCAAATAATATTCTGATTTCCATTGTATATGCCTCATATATTCCAATATGTGTGATGTGTTTTTAATGTAAGATTGGATTCTTGGAAGGAACACTTTTAACTGACAGTCCAAAAATATGCCCAAATTTTGTAAATAAGACCCTACCCCTGAAACTATCAGTCTTCCTGGGGGTTTAGTTAGGGACTTCTGGAATTTTGGGATCACAAAAAAATTTGCATCCTTAGGACACTTTAGATGTAATTTTTTAACATCCCTACCATCAAATAAGCCAAGCCTTTCACCTCTTTCAAGCAGTTCCATCAAGCCCTCATTAAATTGCTTCATTGGACTACTGGGTAGTTCCTTATAGGCTTTTCTATCACGTAACAATTCCAAGACCATATTATCATAGTCTGTCTTGTTCAAAATAACCCAGTTCCCTCCTTTGTCAGCTTGCGTGAACACATATTTATTAGCAACACTTAGCAGTTGTTTAAGTGCTAACCACTGTTCTTTACTTAAATTACTTACATTGACATTCTTTGCACATTGATCAAACATTTCTTCTATCTGTTTACACAATGTATTTTCAAACGCACAAACAGCATTAGAATTTGTTTTTTTTTTTTTGGTTTATGGATTAGCAATTGTGAGGGTCCTAGTAGGAAATAGGTAGCCTGCGAAGAGTTGGGAAATGTTATGTACTTACTGACAAGAGGTAGGTAGGAGAGAGCAGGCCTTGACGTATAAAGGTAAAGGGTGTGAGGAAGGAGGTGTGTGAGGAAGAGGGGGGTTGATAGGTAGTAGGGAGGGAGGATGAGATGGATAGTAGGATAATGAAGGGCAGGTGAGAGAGGTGTGAAGAGACCAAGATGTGTACTAGGTTCAAGGAGGGAGGTTGCAGGAGCAAGTTGTAAGGTGGGTAAGGTAGTGTTTAAGAGAAATTTTGAAAGTGTAGGTCTGGGGTAGGCTTTGGAAGCTTGTTCCCGAGGATGGCTGGAGAGTAGCTGTATAAGTTCTGTCCTGCATATTTGTTAGGTTTGTAAATTTGTAGCAAATGTTGATCTGAGCACCTAAATGATCAAGTGGGAGTGTAGAGGGCGACTAGTGAAGAGAGACTTGGACAGGAGGATGGTCTGTTGAGAATGGAGTGAATAGTTAGTAGTTGGGTAAATTTGAGGTGGTTTGGAAACTCAAGCCAGTGTAGTGACTTGAGAGCCAGACAGTGATGAGATTTGAGTGGTACGTTTGCAGCAAATCTAGCCACTTTGTTGTAGGTAGAGTCAAGTTTTGAGAGAAGTGTAGACTGAAGTTTGGTATAGATTTGTGCGCTATAGAAGAGGTTAGGGAGGAGGTAGGCATTGGTTAGAGTTATTCTAGTTTCAGGAGTGAGACATTTTTTTATTTCTATAAAGAAGACCAAGCTTTTGATGGATTTTCTTTTTTTTTTTGGTTAAGTATGAGATGGTGTTGAGTAAACCAAGTTTTGGTTTTGGTTAAATGATGTTTGTGTGAGGGTTAGTAGTTCAGTTGAGTTATCAGCTACAGATATAATGGTAGAGTCATCCACGTACTGTAAGAGGGATGATTGGGGACAAGAGCTGTGAATCTATGAATGAATCATTCCATGGTGCCACAGTTCTCTCTGCTAAATTTGGCACACATTTAGCTAGCTAGCCATGATGATTATGCTAACTAGGGACCCCTTCATTATTGTTTTTGAGCTGTAAATTTGCATAATGAGCACATTGAGCAAAAATCTCTGTTCTATTATGTGCATGCCGGGGCCCCTGTAGGCAGCACTGTGTACATGCAATCCAGGCCGCACTTGCAGGGGAGGAACTGCAATCCCATATTTAGCCATCTGTACATATAGTCACTATAGAATTTGATTTGATTTCTTAACGGCAGACACATGGACTGGGGATTGCTACATTTCATTCCTTAAATTGTCATTATGAACCATATTAATATAGTACCTACATTTTCTGAGTTAGCCATGTGTCATGCAAATGAGGTGCATGTTGATACCTAGCATTGCATGATTTGGGCACCAGTTCCATTTCATTTCTCCTTGAGATTCTTCAAGATACAGCATCATGGTTCAAAAAGGAGAGAGTATTGCTTGTTTTAGAGTGCAGAGATAGTGTGTAAAGGATACAAATTTTTTTCTCTATCTTCTTCATCAGGAGGACTATGAAGTTCCTCAGTACAAGACTGTAGCTTAGAAAGCTTTACCAAGGCTGTCACCCATGAAATTGGCATCCCATGCATGGGGAACAGTGCCATGACCATTGTGGTGACATGAGGTGCCTCAGTCTTGATTTACTAAGCCAATGAGAGGATGAAGTAAAACAACAGGTAACACCTATGTATTCTAAGCATAGAACACCTCAGTTATGCATATAACCTGCCACTTTGTGCTATCCACAGAAAAGACTGTAGTGGCTAAGAGAGTGCCACAGGGAGTCTACCTTAACCCTACTTCACTTGTTACCTTTCACAACTATCTTCCTGCAGTATATGTCTTTGGCTAAAGAAAACAGATCAGCACCCAAGCCTTATGACCAACTGTCCACAAGGGTGTGAGAAGAGTACTGTTGAAGCTCCTGCTCCACAAAGAAGTACTATGTTATTCATATTTCTGTGTTGATACAACCTAGTATAATGCAATCTTCCCAAAAGTCTCTGCTGTAGCCACAATATGGAGCTGCTCATTGTGCGCACTTGCCAGGCTGCATACATGCTCATGAGCCTTGAAGCACATAGTGCATGCACTGTAAACATTGTAGGGTTGGCCACGATTGTAGACATGGTGTTTCTAAATCTGTGTGAAGGTGCTAACCAGGTCTTGCAGGGAGAACATCTTACACTGAAAATTAATGTATGAAAATATAGTAAAAACACAATGAAAGAAGCTGATCTTCAAAAGAGATAAGAAGTTTTGTTTACATAAAACGCTTTCAGATATTCGCAAACCATTATCCAGTACCTACCAATACACTCTCACACACACACACACACACACACACACACACACACACACACACTCACACACACACAACACACACAGATACAAAAATATCGACACATTCTGCATATCCTCCAAGATTACCGTGGAGTGGACTAAACCAAATTCAAGTGTTTCTGCAAGCCTCTCTTGCACTCCCCATATAGGGGAGCTGATACCCCTCACCTCCTGCTAATCATATATACTAAATCTGAGGTTGCACAGTCCTTATGGAATGGTAATATTTTCCTACCCAGGGATTGCGGATATTGCACACCTGTCGACCATCTGTCTGTGTCAACCAAATGGTGTTGAACAAACAAGTGCTGACATATTGTCCATTCAGTTGGGTGTCTGACACCTATATATATCTATCTGTACATCTGTATCTATATCTACATCTATTTATATATATATATATATATATATATATATATATATATATCTGACTACACACACACACACACACACACACACACACACACACACACACACACACGCACACGCACACACACACACACAAATACACAGCTAAAGACAGATATATTGGTATAGTAACAATAACAAAACTCCCAAATGTTAACGATGTAAATGTCAACAAAAAAGATCTACAAAAAGTATTGACAAGTCACTGCATGTTTGCCAACAGACCTGCAGCATGCAAGTTAACAGTGTTTTGTGTAGGGGGGCAAGTACCCCTGCAACCACTACACACCCCTGCTACTCGTATATTCTAATTCTGAGGTTGCACAATTCTGGGGAATGGAGATATTCCCTAACCCTAGTAATGTAGTGATCTCACACTATTGTTGACCATCTGTTTTGCTGACCAAAGTGTGTGTCAGTAAAACAGATGTCTACCTTAGTGACAGTCAACTAAAATAATGGCATATATATATATATATATATATATATATATATATATATATATATATATATATATATATGGGTTACCCTTAGTTCATCAAATGGCCACCACATTGAAACCCACTTCTTCAACATGGCATAACATTGAAAACCAGAGAGCTGACATTTCCCACAAGGTAAGTAACCATTTGACCAGCAACTTGAACTTTGCCCCATACCCCTGTGGTAGTGCCTTCTCGGAGTTGGAATATAAAGTAAGGGTGGTGTGAGGGGCATAGGCTCCCCACATCTTTGTGTTTGTTTTAATGGTAGATTTTGACTTCTGGATGGCCAGATGGTTACTTACCATGTGGGAAATGTCGTCTCTCTGGTTTTCGATGTTATGCCATGTCGAAGAAGTGGGTTTCAATGTTGTGGCCATTCGTTGAACTCAAGGTAACCCATATATATATATATATATATATATATATATATATATATATATATATATATACATATATATATATATAAAAGCCTTGTTGGATAATATTGAGATGACCATACCCATGTATGTTTGCTATGATGTCAGTATACTCCAAGAGGGT